>NC_053022.1:514300134-514554253 GCF_003073215.2 Triticum urartu | reverse complement strand
GGCCGACCCCCGGACCCTGCAACACTTCTTCGGCACGAATCACGAAGAAATCTGGAAGCTGCTTTTCAAGGCCCAAAAGTCGTGGCCGGGAACGACCGAAGACCTCGGCCTTGACTACGCTCACCCGGCCACTCCAATAAGTTTTCAGATTTTCCAAACATAACATCCACTTGTAGATTCGAGGAGTATGCTAAGCCTTCCTTTTCTCCTTCAGGCTTGGACGAAGAAAGCGGAGCGGATCAAGTGTCCGGCTCCGCTGCCCGAAGACCCAAGTATCCCTCTGCTAACAAAGATGCTGGTTCCAGCGCCGTACCAGGCGCTGAAGAAGAAGGCCAATAAGAAGGGCAAGGAGGCCATAAGTGGCCTCCGCCGTAAAGGTACTTTGGACATCGCGTCCGAAGACACCGAGGTTCTCTCCTCCCATGAGGGAGACGAAGATGAAGAGGAAGAGGAGGAGAGCAATTCACCCCTCAAGGGAGAGAAGAAAAGGGCAGTGGCCGTAGACCTAGAAGCGGAGGCGCCTAAGGGGGGGGGGAAGATTTCCCTTCGGATGATTCGGATTCGGACACCGAAGTCATCCCTGAGCGGCGCCTCAGGCCGAAGCCCCCGGCCGAGTCGTAAGTATTTAAAGATACTATACATACATCTGGCCTTCTTGATTGTAGGATAACATCTTATTTACGTATTTTCAGTCCGGCCCATGATCTCCCCCAACAATCATCATCTTCGGGAAACTCGTTAACGCCGGAGATGATGGAGAGCGAAATGCCTCCGCAAGCCTCTTCGCCGTGAGTCGTGGATGACACCGAGGTGTTGTCTCAAAGGACTTCTCCGGGCCAGGGGAGGTGCGGAAGGCCGCCGAAGCGGCGCCGGAGGGTGATGCCTCGGCTGCTGAAAACATGGGGGACACTACCCCCATGGAAACTGACGACGGGGGCCTGGATCAGTCTGGCCCCCAGCCGAATACCACTCTGGAGACCCACGTGGCTCCAGAGTCGAGCGAGCAGCCCCCTTCAAGGGAAGGGGGAGTGTCGACTCCACCGGTGACCTGTATCAATCCGGAGGCGCCGGATATGTTGAAGGAAGCACTTCGACGTGCTTCCGTAATGGAAGAGCACCGTACCCTGATGGGTGCGGTGGTTGAGAAGGTTCAGTCTGCTAAAAGCGGTCTGAACGAGGCTTTCACTAGCCTGTTAACAGGTTTTGAGGTAAGTGATATAATATGCTTTAGACGCTTTTCGTATTGGAAGGATATGCATGTATATAGATAACACGTTCATCTATTTGGGTCTTTGGAAAAAAGAGCCGGATAGAGGATCAAATAGTCGCCGGAGATAACGCGTTCATCTATTTTGATAAACAGGCTTCACTTATGGCGGCTTCAGCTAAGGATCCTGAAGTATCCGAACTCCAGCGGAAACTGAAGCTGGTTGACGATGAGATCGACCATATCAACAAGCGGTTCGATGAGGCCCAGGGCATGTTTTCTAAAGAGACCCCTTTACAAGCCTAAATTATCATGCGAACTCAGAGTTTAAGCTCCTGCGCTGCTATGTAAATGGTTGTAGGCAACGCGACCGAGGTCGAGGCCCCCAAGAATGCCCTTGCCGCAGCCAAGGAGGAGGCGAGGGCAAGCAAAGTAGCCACGGAGAAAGCGGCTGCGGATGCAAAGGCCGAAAAGGTCGCCCGCCTTCAGTATGAGGCGAGGGTGACCGAAGTAGAGCAAGCGCTCCAGGAAGCCGCCACCAAGTGTAAGTCCTTGGAGGAGAGTAACAAGGCCCATGCAGCCGAGCTTACTAAGGCTCTTCAAGCTGTGAAGGAGGCTCGGTCCATGTCCCGGGTGGCTCGCAACGAGATCAAGCAAGCCGGACAGATAGCGGCTAGTAAGCCTTTTATTTTACAGAGTATATTCGGCGTTGATGACCCACAAGTATAGGGGATATATCGTTGTCCTTTCGGTAAGTAAGAGTGTCAAACCCAACGAGGAGCAGAAGGAAATGATAAGCGGTTTTCAGCAAGGTATTCTCTGCAAGCACTAAAATTATCGGTAAAAGATAGTTTTGTGATAAGGAAATTGGTAACGAGTAACAAGTGTAAATAAAGTGCAGCAAGATGGCCCAATCCTTTTTGTAGCAAAGGACAAGCCTGGACAATTTCTTATATAGAGAAAAGCGCTCCCGAGGACACGTGGGAATTATCGTCAAGCTAGTTTTCATCACGTTCATATGATTCGCTTTCGGTACTTTGATAATTTGATATGTGCGTGGACCGGTGCTTGGGTGTTGTCCTTACTTGGACAAGCATCCCACTTATGATTAACCCCCATTGCAAGCATCCGCAACTACAACAGAAGTATTAAGTTAAACCTAACCATAGCATGAAACATATGGATCCAAATCAGACCCTTACGAAGCAACGCATAAACTAGGGTTTAAGCTTCTGTCACTCTAGCAACCCATCATCTACTTATTACTTCCCAATGCCTCCCTCTAGGCCCAAACAATGGTGAAGTGTCATGTAGTTGACATTCACATGACACCACTAGAGGGATGACAACATACATCTCATCAAAATATCGAACGAATACCAAATTCACATGACTACTAATAGCAAGACTTCTCCCATGTCCTCAGGAACAAACATAACTACTCACAAAGCATATTCATGTTCATAATTAGAGGGGTATTAATATGCATAATGGATTTGAACATATGATCTTCCACCAAGTAAACCAACTAGTATCAACTACAAGGAGTAATCAACACTACTAGCAACCCACAGGTACCAATCTGAGGTTTGGATACAAAGATTGGGTACAAGATATGAACTAGGGTTTGAGATGAGATGGTGCTGGTGAAGATTTTGATGGAGACTGACCCCCTCCCGATGAGAGGATCATTGGTGATGACGATGGTGATGATTTCCCCCATCGGGAGGGAAGTGTCCCTGGGAGAACAGCTCTGCCAGAGCCCTAGATTGGTTCCGCCAAGGTTCCACCTCGTGGCGGCGGAGTTTTGTCTCGTAAGATTGCTTATAATTTTTTTCTCGACGAAAGACTCCATATAGCAGAAGATGGGCATCGGAGGGCCACCAGGGGGCCCACAAGACAGGGGGAGCGCCCAGGGGGGTAGAGCGCACCCCCCACACTCGTGGCTGGTGGGTGGCCCCCCTCTGGTACTTCTTGCGCTTAGTATTTTTTATATATTCTGGAAATAACTTCTATGAAATTTCAGGACTTTTGGAGCTGTGCAGAATAGGTCTCTAATATTTGTTCCTTTTCCAGCCCAGAATTCCAGCTGCCGGCATTCTCCCTCTTTATGTAAACCTTGTAAAATAAGAGAGAATAGGCATAAGTATTGTGACATAATGTGTAATAACAGCCCATAATGCAATAAATATCGATATAAAAGCATGATGCAAAATGGACGTATCAACTCTCCCAAGCTTAGACCTCGCTTGTCCTCGAGCGAAAGCCGAAATCGAAAAATATGTCCACATGTTTAGAGATAGAGGTGTCGATAAAAATAAAATATGGACATGAGGGCATCATGATCATTTTTAGAACAGAAGCATATATACACACACACACACACACATATATATATATATTGGTCATATGATCTCTTATCCTAAAGTAACAATCCAATCACAATTTCAAGTAAGAATCATAAACTTCATTGAGAACCAACAAACTCTAATCTCAGCCATTGAGGCAATTTAAATTTATCATAACATAGGAAAGAGTCAATATAGGAGCTTTTCAACAAGTCCACATACTCAACTATCATTTAGTCTTTCACAATAGCTAACACTCATGCAATATTTATGGGTATGAAGTTTTAATCGGACATAGAGAAAGATAGGGGCTTTAGTTTTGCCTCCCAACGTTTTACCTCAAGGGTAATTTCAAAAATAATAGTTCATGAAGACTCACATCCAATTAGCTACATATATCAGGACCTTTCCAACACATTGTGCTTGTCAAAGGATAAAATGTAAAAAAGGAAAGGTGAAGATCACCATGACTCTTATGTAAGGTAGAAGATAAAAGTAAAAGATAGGCCCTTCGCAGAGGGAAGCGGAGGTTGTCATGCGATTTTATGGTTGGATGCACAAATTCTTAATGCAAAAGAACGTCACTTTATATTGCCACTTGTGATATGGACCTTTATTATGCAGTCCGTCGCTTTTATTTCTTCCATATCACAAGATCGTATAAAGCTTATTTTCTCCACACTAATAAGTCATACATATTTAGAGAGCAATTTTTATTGCTTGCACCGATGACAACTTACTTGAAGGATCTTACTCAATCCATAGGTAGGTATGCTGGACTCTCAAGGCAAAAATGGGTTTAGGGATATTTGGAAGCACAAGTAGTATCTCTACTTGGTGCAAAGAAATTGGCTAGCATGAGAGGGAAAGGCAAGCTCAACATGTTGGATGATCCATGACAATATAATTTATCTCAGATGTAAGAAAACATAACCCATTACGTTGTCTTCCTTGTCCAACGTCAACTCTTAGCATGTCATACTTTAATGAGTGCTCACAATCATAAAAGATCTCCAAGATAGTATATTTATATGTGAACCTCTCTTTCTTTATTACTTCCTATTCATTGCAATGATGACCAAAACTATGTTTGTCAACTCTCAACAACTTTTATTCATCATACTCTTTATATGTGAGCTCATTACTTTCCATAGGATCCATATGATCTCTTTGTTTCTTTTTATTTCTTCTCTTATTTTATTCCCTCAAGATCATAGCAAAATAATAAAGCCCTTGACTCAACACTAATCTTTATTATATATAGCTCACGGACTCGATTACATAGAAAGATCATAAAGAAAAACTCACAACTAGATCATACTAAAACTTTATTCTACTAGATCAAGATATTATCAAGAGGATCGAACTAAGAAAAATGGTAAAGATAAAAGTTGTGATGGTGATACGATACCGGGGCACTCCCCCAAGCTTGGCAGTTGCCAAGGGGAGTGCCCATACCCATGTGATTATATATCTTTTGTCGGTGAAGGAGTTGGAGTTGTTGATGATGTAGGCTTGGCATCCCTCTTCCAAGGCATAGGCTCACCATCATAGAAGGATGATCGAGTCTCCTGAGTCCTCAAATCTACAGCCAAACTCATCCTCTTGAATCTATATTCATACTCACAGTTCTGATTTTGCAGGTCATAGATCTGGGCTTGGAGGTGCTTGATTTTCTCATGAAGCTTGAAGATGGCCTCCCCAATGTCCTTGACGTCGAGCTTGTGGTTGTTGGTGAACTCCGTGATCATTATGTGATTGGAGTCGAGTCCATGCTCCACCATCTCCTGACACTTGAAAACTTGTTGCTCCAATGCCTCGAGCCTTGTCTCCGTGCTTCCGGTCCTTCTTGGTCCTTCGACATCGCAGATGTGCAACAACCCCTCACGCATCTCAATGGTTTGAGGGTGTTGCAGCACTTCCGCAAGGTAGGGATTGATGACCTTCTCAAAGAACTTGTCCTTGGGGGCACTTGAAGACGACACGATGACCTAGATCTGTCAGAAAAACAGCTCGAAACAAAGACAGGAGATATTTGCGTGATACGGTGGTCAAAACCTTTGGGAGATTATATAATGAATTTTTACCGACCAAAAGAAGTATCGTGCAAGAAAATGGAGTCCGGAGAACACACGAGGTGCCCACGAGGTAGGGGGGCACGCCCAGGGGGTAGGGCGCACCCTCCACCCTCGTGGAATCCTCTTGTCCTTTCCGGTCTGCTTTTTATTTTCCTATTTTTCTAAATATTCCAAAACGGAGAAAAATTGCCATTAGAACTGTTTTGGAGTCGGTTTACTTACCGTACCACATACCTATTCCTTTTTGGAGTCTGAAACGTTCTGGAAAGTGTCCCTTATGTATTCCTCTGGGGTTACAGTTTCAATAATATTGGTTTCAACATTTATGGGATTACCTGAGATATAATGTTTGAATCTTTGACCGTTCACCACCTTTGGATTTGTGCCTTTGAAGTTGTTGATTTTTATGGCACCGGAATGATAGACCTCCTCCATAACGTAAGGACCTTCCCATTTAGAGAGAAGTTTTCCTGCAAAAAAAATCTTAAACGAGAGTTGTATAACAATACATAATCACCTACATTGAACTCACGCTTGTGTATCCTTTTATCATGCCATCTTTTAACTTTTTCTTTAAACTGTTTGGCATTCTCATAGGCTTGGGTTCTCCACTCATCAAGTGAGCTAATGTCAAATAACCTCTTCTCACCGGCAAGTTTGAAATCATAATTGAGCTCTTTAATGGCCCAATATGCCTTATGTTCTAGCTCAAGAGGTAAATGACATGCTTTACCATAAACCATTTTATACGGAGATATACCCATAGGATTTTTATATGCAGTTCTATTGGCCCATAATGCATCATCAAGTTTCTTGGACCAATTCTTTCTAGATCTATTAACATTCTTTTGCAAAATTAATTTGAGCTCTCTGTTACTCAATTCTACTTGACCACTAGACTGTGGGTGATAAGGAGATGCAATTCTATGATTAACGTCATACTTAGCAAGCATTTTACGAAAGGCACCATGAATAAAATGTGAACCACCATCAGTCATTAAATATATAGGGACTCCAAACCTCAGGAAAATAAATTATTTAAGCATCTTAATAGAGGTGTTATGATGAGCACTACCAGTTGGAATAGCTTCTACCCACTTAGTAACGTAATCAACAGCTACTAAAATATGTGTATACCCGTTAGAGGAAGGAAAAGGTCCCATATAATCAAAGCCCCAAACATCAAATGGTTCAATAACAAGTGAATAATTCATAGGCATTTCTTGACTTCTACTAATATTATCAATTCTTTGACATTCATCACAAGACAAGACAAACTTACGGGCATCCTCGAAGAGAGTAGGCCAATAAAAACCGAATTGCAATACCTTATGTGCAGTTCTATCTCCAGCATGGTGTCCTCCATAAGCCTCGGAGTGACACTTGCGTAGGATCTGTTCCTATTCATGCTCAGGTACACAACGTCTAATAATACCATCTACTCCTTCTTTATAAAGATGCGGGTCATCCCAAAAGTAATGTCTCAAATCATAGAAGAACTTTTTCTTTTGCTGGTATGTGAAACTAGGTGGTATAAATTTAGCAACAATATAATTAGCATAATCATCATACCATGGAGCAGTTCATAATCATCATACAATGGAGCAGTTCGAGAAGCATTTATGAAATTTAATTGTTCATCAGGAAAGCTATCATCAATAGGTAGTGGGTCATCAAGAACATTTTCTAACCTAGACAAGTTGTCTGCAACGGGGTTCTCAGCTCCCTTTCTATCAATAATATGCAAATCAAATTCTTGTAGCAGGAGAACCCATCTAATATTTAGCATCTTTATTTTCCATAAGGTATTTAATAGCAGCATGATCAGTGTGAATAGTTACTATAGAATCAACAATATAAGGTCTGAACTTATCACAAGCAAAAACAACTGCTAAAAAAATCTTTTTTGGTAGTAGCATAATTTCTCTGGGCATTGTCTAGAGTTTTACTAGCATATTGAATAACATTTAATTTCTTATCAACTCTTTGCCCTAGAACAGCACCTACAGCATAATCACTAGCATCACACATAATTTCAAAGGGTAAATTCCAATCAAGTGGCTGAACAACAGGTGCAGAAATCAATGCTTTCTTAAGTATTTCAAATGCTTCTACGCAATCATCATCAAAGACAAAAGGAATATCTTTTTGTAATAGATTAGTCAGAGGCCGAGAAATTTTTGAGAAGTCCTTAATGAACCTCCTATAAAAACCGGCGTGACCGAGGAAGCTTCTTATACCTTTAATGTCCTTGGGACATGGCATCTTTTCAATAGCATCAAATTTTGCTTTATCAACTTCAATGCCTCTTTCAGAAATTTTGTGCCCCAAGACAATACCTTCATTAACCATAAAGTGGCATTTCTCCCAATTCAGAACAAGATTAGTTTCTTCACATCTCTGCAAAACTCGATCAAGGTTGCTCAAGCAATCATCAAAAGAGGATCCATTAACGGAGAAATCGTCCATGAAAACCTCACATATCTTTTCACAAAAGTCAAAAATATAGCCATCATGCATCTTTGAAAGGTAGCAGGTGCATTACATAAACCAAAAGGCATACATCTATAAGCAAAAGTATCGAAAGGGAAAGTAAAAGTGGTCTTTGCTTGATCATCAGCTGACACAGGTATTTGAGAAAAACCGGAGTAACCATCTAGAAAGCAAAAATGTGTATGTGTGGATAATCTTTCTAGCATTTGATCAATAAAAGGTAAGGGGTAATGATCTTTTTTGGAGCCTTATTTAATCTGCAGAAATCAATTACCATCCTATAACCTGTAATAATTCTTTGCGGAATGAATTCATCTTTATCATTAGGAACAACAGTAATACCTCCCTTCTTAGGGACACAATGGACAGGACTTACCCACTGACTATCAGCAACGGGATAAATTATACCTTCCTCAAGGAGCTTTAATATTTCCTTTCTTACCACTTCTTTCATCCTAGGATTCAGCCGTCGTTGGTGATCAATAACTGGTTTGGCGTCTTTCTCCAAATTTATTTTGTGTTGACATAGAGTGGCACTATTGCCCTTAAGATCATCAAGAGTTATTCCAATAGCAGCACGTTGCTTCTTCAGAGTTTTCAATAATTTTTCTTCTTCATGCTCTGAAATGTTAGCACTAATAATAACAGGATATATCTTCTTTTCATCAAGATAAGCATATTTAAGAGTATTAGGTAATGGTTTAAGCTCAAGCACGGGATCACCCTTGGGTGGAGGAGGATCCCGTAGGATTTCAACAGGCAAATTGTGTTTCAGAATGGGTCCTTGTTTAAAGAATACTTCATCTATTTCCCTTCTTTCATTCATAAACATATCATTTTCATGGTCTAGCAAATATTGTTCTAAAGAATCAGTAGGAGGCACGGCAATAAAAGCAAGACCAATAATTTCATCTTTACTAGGCAATTCTTCATCACGGGGTTGTCTACGAAATTTAGAAAAATTAAACTCATGAGACATATCATCCAAACCAATAGTAACAACATCCTTCTTGCAATCTATCTTAGAATTAACAGTATTCAAGAAGGGTCTACCAAATATAAGGGATATTTAAATTAGTGCCCCTGGTTCCTTAGTTGTGCTCACTTTTCCCCATGCTCCAAACGTTTGCTCACTTTTCCCCTCTTCCTTAGCTGAAACTCTCACAAATGCTCATAGCGGGCGTTTGCCGTCTTGACCGTCCATTGACTGTTAATTGCTAACGAGTGGGGCCGAGTCTTCGTTTGACTGTTGCTTGCTGACGTGTGGGACCGCAAGGAGACATGTATTGGGCAGCTTGTCTGAATGTGAAACAGATCTAGACAGGCCGCACCGCATCGCGCCGCCCCGCCCCCTCCGCCGGCGTCGTGTCGCGTCCAGCGTAGTTGTTTCCTCCACCCTATGCCCTATTCTGTTCATCGGCGACGCCGCGTCTGTGCCAGATATAGCCCACCTCTCCATCTGGGATTACATAGTGATGTTGAGTGAGGATGCCCAGAATGCAGTCGACCGTGGAGAGGATTGGGTCGAATCCGCGGCAGATAATTCATGGATTAAACCTGGGTAAGCATTGTTTCCTCTTGAATTGACATTCTAAGTCGTATTGTAGGCTGTATTTGACTTTTGTTTGCTTGAATCATTCGAATTTGTGCTCGATTTTACCCGGCTAATTGAAGCCTTTGTTTCCTTCCCTCAACAAAATAGGATTGATCCCGCACTGGCTTTCCGGCTGGCGATTAGAATGGAAACTAGTGTGCTGCGTGGTACTAAACCGCATTTGATTTCATCATTTTTCTATCCCAAAGTGGTAGAAACCAGCATATCTTTCAAAGATTTGCGAGCTGAGCTCCGAAACACCTATCCCTGGAGTGATGCCGATGCTGTTGAACTGAATTACTTCAGCAGTGACGAGCAAAGATTTCTCCCACTAACTTGCGACGATCATATGCCGTTGCTTTTTGCTAGGATTGCTGGTTGCCGATTCGGTAAACTCCAAATCGATGTGATTTAGCCACGTGTAGAACGGGCGATGGGGAAGGGAGTTCAGACATCATCTGTATGTGCTAATAGCTAGCACCCCGGCACTCCTTGTAGGTCGACACCAAGTAAAGCAAGTGGTTCATGGAGCCACAACATGCCTGCTGCCAATTCTGGTTCCGATTCAGCTGCTGCTTCTCGTGTACCTTCTGCAGTTGGTGTAGAAGAAGATGCAGAACCTAACGAAGCAGTGCCTACAAATGATGATGAAGACGAGATGATGTTTCCTGAACTGGTCGATGTAGCCAGTCAGCAAGCAGTGGATGACGAAGATATGGAGGATCCCATCAGCCAAGCTAGGTTTGATGACACTGATGATGAAGAGAAGGTGGAGAACATGGACAGCTTAATCGAGGATGAATACGATGGTGATGACATGCCAATAATTGAGTGGAACTGGGAAAAACCCAAGCTTAGTGTAGGTACCATTTTCCAATCAATGGTGGACTGTCGGAATGCAGTGACAACATGGTGCATTATATCTGAAAACACCTATAAGATTAAAAGGAGTGAGCCAGCAAGGTTCACAGTTTTTTGTCCATATCCTAGGTGTAGGTGGAAGTTGCATGCATCTCATATGAGAAAGAGCAAATATGTTCAGGTAATCCAAGTTCAGTTAGTAATTTAGTTTCATATCGTTGAGTAAGGTTTCTTAACTGTTTTTTTACCCTTTTATTTTGTTTCAGACAATGTTGAGGAACTCGGTAACTGGTAACTGCTCGGTCGGCTTAGGAGTAACGATTAATCAATGAATCGGCCTATTAACTGGATTAATCGGTCGAACATTAATCGGTATATTAAATAGGAATTTAGCAACATATATCCAAAAAATTATGTATTGTACCACACTCCAATGCTCCTAGCTATATGATATAGCAAAATATGGTACTATAGGCATATGAAAATAAAAATCATAAACAAAATCACAAGAGGTAAAATTATTAACCCGGATATAGGAAATAACAAACAATATGCATTCTACATATCAAGATAAATAATTAAATATGCAGCCACACAGTATGCAATCCAACATGTCAATATAAATGGCAGCCACACAAATAGGGAATACAAAATAAATGGCAGCCACACAATATGCATCCACATGTAAAGATAAATAGCAGCCACACAAATAGGGAATAGTGAATATAATTCATAATAAGGTTCACAAGACAAATAGGTAACAAGGTCCAGATAAGTTCAGCCATATAGATAGAAATAGCCAAATAAGTAACATGCTAACAAGGTTCAGCCACACACATAGAAATAGGTATCAAGGTAATAAGGATTAAGAACATAAGGTTCGGGCACACAAATAGCAAGCAAAATAAGTTCGCGACGAATGGCTCAAGGCTGCGGGGGCTCCTCCTCCTCATCATCATCATCATCTTTGGTTGCCATCACCCCATCATCATCGGACTCGTAATCGATCTCATCATCCTCCATATCTACCCCATGATCAGATTCATCATCATCATCCTCAACGTATTCTTCAACTTCATGGAGTTCTCTAACTCATGCACTCCAACGAAGCTCTGTAGGTTCGCTTTCCTCCATTGCTTCATCAATGATGTTGTATGGCACCCCCGTAGTGGGATCAAACTCATCATCAATGTATGCATCTTCGCATATCCAATCTTGTGCTCGTGACACATCTTCACCAAGAAGAACATCACTAGAAGAGGATAACTTCTTTCTTTTATCAATCATCCTTCCATTGAATTGGATATAAACAAGATTGTCCCTACGGGCCACATCTAGTTTATTTCTCCTCTTTGCATCTACCTACAAAGTGAAAATGGAAGCCTCATGAAATAAATTGTGAGAAGAATATTCAGATTTGACTAATTGTGAGAAATCTAAGAGTTAACATTTCAAAAGTGCTCCAATTTCTTTCACATCCGGATGAACTTGTGGTCAAGTTGAGTATCCTTATGGCCATGTGTTGCAATGTGGGAGTTTGTAATCCATAAGTTGACCACCAATCACCTACAATTTGAGACAAGTGAAATAACATGCAATCAGCCCATAATTTCATAAATGTCATAATAAGTTTTTTTACTTTGAGAACATGCTTACCGGCATCGAAATTGTTATTATCCATTGCTTTCAATGCAGCCACATTCCCAAACATACCCTTTTTCTTTTTAAACTTGGTGAAGTCCATGTTAAACACCTTATTTTGCTTCATGTCATCATCATGATAAAATGTCTCCATGACTTCCATAAGCGCAGCCACTACCTCCACATCCGTAAAGATGCTCGGGTCAGCATAACTATATTTGGGATTCAAGATGTATGCTGCCATGTGCAATCGAGAATCCAGCCTCCCACTCATCTTGGTATTCATGACATTAGTGATCACCAAATAGTCTTTTTTTGAATTTTCAACAGCAACCTTGATTTCCCTTTTTGCACTTATTAGTTCTCCATACATAGAGGCCATAGATGGACCATCCCCACCAGCCAACCGAAGCACCTTCACCAATGGCTCAAAAACCTTGCAAGGTAACATAAAAAAAATGATCAAATTAGTCATATAAGCACGTTCAAACAGCCCCAACATTAGAAATGCACAAGTTACAACTACAAGTATGACTACTTGACTAGATGCAAACAGCCCCAACGTAGAAATACATAGATGCAAACACCCCAACATATGACTAGATGCAAACAGCCCCCATAAACATGCCTTGATGCAAAGTGATACATTTTTCCAAAAGCCCCTACTCATTATTGTGGCGTTGCCCGCCTTGCCTTTCACCATTTTTGTGTGCTTGCATGCTTCCCATTCATCACTATAAACCATTGCCCTTAGTTCTTTCTTTTTAGAAACCAAACTTTGCAATGTAAGAAATGCCGAAGCAAATCGTGTCACCCCCGGTCTAACAATGTCTCTTTTTTTCGTGAAAGACCTCATCAAGGACAATGTTTTATGATGTGCATAAAGAAAAATTGTCATTTGCTTAGCTTTGGTGATTGTAGGGCCAAATTGCCTCAGCTTCCCAACTGCTTCTACCATCAAATTGAGGGTGTGAGTTGCACATGAGCTCCAAAAGATCTTTGGCCATTTTCCTTTGAGCATCTCCTTTGCTCCCATGTTGTTGGAAGCATTGTCCGTGACCACTTGCACAACATTTTCAGCACCTGCAAGATGGAAAATCTCAAAATCAGCGCCTACAACATTATGAAAATCAATCAATGAAAGTAAACTTGAGACTTCAAAAATCATACCAATTTTCTCAATGCACTCAACTACATAATTGAAGATGTATAGACTTGTGTGTGCATACGCCGACGCCTCCTTTGATTCAAGGAAGGCGGTCCCTAACTTGCAATGCACGCACAAATTCATTATACTTCTTCTTTTCTTGTCGGTCCAAGCATCGATCATGATAGAGCACCCGGTCCACCCTCTCAAGCTCGTGTGGCTGCATCAAATCCTTTGTTCTTTCCACCTCTTACAGCAACATCTTCTCTCGGAGCATATATTGGGAAGGTGGCTTCCATTTAGAACCAAACCGACCAAGGGCTTCACAAAACTGCTTGAAGTCAGCATCATTGACAGCATTGAAAGGAATATTTTTCTTGTACATCCATCTAGCCAAATATTGCCCTACCATGTAAGCTTTCTCCTTATCAATTGCATCATTTATGTTCTGTTGGAACTTCTTCAATGGAATGGAAGAATCAATTGGCATCACATATTTATCAATAGGCCCTGACTTGCGAGCTTCACCTTCTCCAATTGCATGAAGCTCTTCCCTGTTCTTGTCATCATCAACTTGAATGACAACCTCAACACGTACTTCTTCATCATGTTTTTCTTTCAGCTTCTTCTTCTTTTGTGGTTCCTCATAAGCATCCTTACACCTTTTCTGCTGATCCGGTGTGGCCATATTGCAACTTTTCACGCTCCCCTTTACCTGCCAAATATGTTGCTTCATCCTATTGACGCCTCCACCCATCTCCTTTCCACACAACTTGCACTTCACTCGCTGTAGATATAAAGGATTGATCAAGGTTGCAAACTCCCACCCCATGTCATCTGAATTTCTTTTGAGAGTATGAGAACTTGCAATGTTAGAGGCAACCGTAGACCCCTACAAATATATGGAATGAGCAAACATAATAAGTATCAATGAGCGATCTGTAGTATTAAATAATTAATCTATAGTCTATAGATCATACCATAGAAAATCAGATTTGTTAGGACTTTGGAGTATGTCTATGGTAGCATAAGAAATCCCAGCTAGGCAAATATTGCATGTACAGATCCGCCCAAAATTAATATAACCTATACCTAACTTGCTAAACAACGAGTTCTTAATGTACAGATCATCCCACAATTAATATTTAATATACGCTAAGCAGAATATCCATGGATTATTAGTTCATTGCTATAATTAGAGTGTTTCTGCATTAACATTTTAACACATCAATAATTACTATAATAGACAGGCATACATGGCTTGATGCTTAACAATCCATCCATCTGTCTACTAATTTACTTTAATTGGAGTGAGTGTCCACAGAATTTAGTTGGAACAACCCATCCATCTACTAATATTAATTAGTTACATACTTACATTACATCTACTCCCCAAATAGATCATCAGGACTCATACATATTGATCAGTGATCACACTCACACATCTTACTGTATGGCTGTATGCAATTGGAAATTCAATCAATGATGTATCGGACCACAATGGCTACAGAGACTGAGAGGGGAAGAATATGTTACCTTGCTCACCGGTGAAGCCATGGAGGAGAAGGGCGGCAGGGACGGCAGCAGGCGGTCGGGAGCAGATGGCGACCAACCGCCGGGATAGAGATTGGGAGGAGCCCACGGGTGAAGGAGTCCGGCCGATGGATGGGAAGGACGAGCAGTGTCGGTGTCAAAACCGGCGGATCTCGGGTAGGGGGTCCCGAACTATGCGTCTAGGCCGGATGGTAACAGGAGACGAGGGACACAATGTTTTACCCAGGTTCGGGCCCTATTGATGGAGGTAAAACCCTACGTCCTGCTTGATTAATATTGATGATATGGGTAGTACAAGAGTAGATCTACCACGAGATCAAGGATGCTAACCCCTAAAAGCTAGCCTAAGGTATGATTGTTGTATGATGAAGTTGTTCTATGGACTAAACCCCTCCGGTTTATATGGACACCGGAGAGGGTTAGGGTTACACAAAGTCAGTTACAATGGTAGGAGATCTTGAATATCCGCGTCGCCAAGCTTGCCTTCCACGCCAAGGAAAGTCCCATCCGGACACGAGACGAAGTCTTCAATCTTGTATCTTCATAGTCCTGGAGTCCGGCTGAAGGTATAGTCCGGCTACCCGGACACCCCCTAATCCAGGACTCCCTCAGTAGCCCCAGAACCAGGCTTCAATGACGACGAGTCCGGCGCGCAGATTGTCTTCGGCATTGCAAGGCGGGTTCTCCTCCAAATTCCGTGTACCTGCTGAATAATGTCCGATTTTCGTAATGTAGGGCACCTTGGCTTCCACGCCCAATAATGGCCATCTTCCACGTGTCAAACGAATGTGAAAAGTCGGGGTGTTTTTACATTCACACCCCTAGCCGCATAAACGAGCCACTTATTTAATGGGATGGGGATTCAGATCCAAACCACACCTTCTCCTCTCCGCGAGTAATCATCAGAGCGCCTCCAGCAAAGGTTCATTCCAACATGGCCAGCCGTCGCAGCTCCTCCTCTCGCCCTTCCAGTCCTAAACCTGGAGACTGGGAGAGGTGCTCCATCCCGCACAGCGAGCTAGTGTCGCTTCAGGCCAAGGGATTTCTCCCTCAGGCCTATATGGTCCCGGTCCGAGCTGGACTCGCCACCTATAATGGCGGAGAGCAAGCGGAGAGCACCCCCAGTCCCTCGAAAGGAGAGCGGGTGTGCCTCGTCCCTTATCTAGTAAGAGGACTTGGATTTATAATCCATCCATTTCTCCATGGGCTTCTGGAGTTCTACGGCCTCCAGCTGCACGATCTCACGCCCGCCTCTATATTGCATATTGCGGGCTTCATCGCTCTTTGCAAGCTATTCTTGGGTGTTGAGGCTCATTTCGCGCTGTGGAAGAGATTATTCTGTCTGGTGCCCCGCTCTCAAGAGGGGTCTATATATCAAGTGGGCGGAGCCGAAGTGTGGAGTATCACCGGGACCGGATATCTATCTGGAACCCCAAAGAAGGCGTCCGAGGACTAGCCTTCGGAATGGTTTTATATAGATGATGTCCCGCTACCGGACCCTATCCGGGTCGGTCTCCCTGAATTCAACAGCGCTCCCTTAAAGAAACGCCTAAGCTGGCGTCCGCGGAGCTCTCAGAGAGAAAGCAACAGGGACGCCCTTCGCCTGATGGGCCGGATAAGACTATTGGCTCATTCCGGACTAACCATGATTGGAGTCATGGCCGCATGCATTATGCGGGGGGTGTAGCCGCTTCAATATAGAGGCCACCCCATGTGGGATTTTAACGGGGAGGATGACGCCACCCGTTACGGTCGTAAGGGGCTAGCCTCAGCTGCTGCTCTAGTAAAGATCTTATCCTCTTTGTACAAGGGAGAAGAGGAGGAATTCCTCCGTGTCAACCCGCAGGGCGGATTTAGTATGTACAACCCCCCGAGTTGGGTAAGTGAACAATTGTGCCTGCCCATCCGCTTTATATTCCCATGATTAAATATGTAGTCCAACGATTTCAACGCAGGAACTGCGTCAGGAAGTAAAGGATATAAATAGCCGTCCCCCACAACCCGAGGATCCAGAACGGTCCCTCGATCCGGACTCCGAAGAGGATCCGGATATATCGGTGGAGTTGATTGACGGGGTGTTTCATCAGTTAAGCAAGGACAATACCTTGGTGGCCATTACGACTGATTACCCAGGGTTAATCCCGGCCTCCCAGGTAACAGAGAGCGGAGTCTTATCCCTTTGAGAAGGAATCCATTCTCATGCATTTCAATTTTCCTGACAACGACCGTGTTTTGCAGGGGAGGTTTCCAAGGCGGGAGGTCGAACCTGCGGCGGCTAGCCAACGAGGGGCCGCAGGGCCCCGTGGGGCAAAAAGGAATGTAGTCCGGACTAGGACGCCGGCGCGAAGGTATAGCGCATCCTCTTTTTCCCTGGTGTTATTTCTTCAGGGCGTATTAACGTTCGTGCTATCTTCAGGACGAAGATACCTCGCCGGACTACATTCGAAGAGGTTGCCAACCGCGCCTCCACCAGCCAGGCTCCAACGCCTGGCCCGGAAGCGGGAGCGAACACGAGGCGCGCACCGGATGCTCCTCCGACAGAGGATGCGGACAGGCTGTCTGCCACCAATTCCGAGGTGGAGAGTGCCATGAACCACATGCGTCGCCGGACAGTTCTTCGCGACGCTTGTTTCTCCCAAGAGGCATTAGATGCCTTCCATTCGGGAGACGCGTACCTCCGTGCCGCTCAAAATGGTTTAACCAGAGCCACAGAGCAATATGTAAAAGACATACGGGTAAGAAAATTTCGGTGAATATATATGTATATACTAGTAGCCCCTGAGACTCGAAACAGTTAGAGTAACTTGTTTAAGGATCATTTGTTATGCAGGTTCTTACAGAGAAGAATACCATACTGTCCCAGGAGCTGAAAGAGTGTAAAGCCCAACTGGAGGCTGCACTAGCCGCGGCAGGGGAGCCTAAAGAGACCCTCTCTGGTAAGATACACTTCGAAAGATTAATATCTTGCGAAGTGCGGTGTGGCTATTAATCTACCAAATCATATTGCAGATGGCGCCAGACTGGATCCGGAGAGGCAATAACTCTTACGCCAGCTAAAGGCCGGTGAGAGTATGTTGACAAGGGTGAGGCGGGAGAAGAATGAGCTTCAGGATGCCAACACCAAGCTGGACGTTGAACTTAAAGATGTTCGTGGCCAGCTGTCGGACTCTACTAAGGAGAATCAGCGGCTTCGATGCGGCATATTTAGTAAGTGCTTAAGCGAATCTTTGAAAGAAAAGAGTTCGGCGAGGAAGTCGACTAACAGAGTAATGTCTGTAGGTGTGCTAACGGGTCGTCCTGCAGAGGAGATGCCCGGTTCTACAGGTGACCTTCTTCCCAAGCTCTCGCAACTGCACAAGCAAGTTCGGCAGGTGATGCGAGGCATTGCCCAAGCCTTATGGCCTTCCCACTCTATGCCCGAGGGCCTTGGAGAGCTTTCGGAGAAGCTTAAGGGAGCTCGGCGGCGCTTCCGGTTGTGGAAGATATCGGCCTGCCGACAAGGCGCTAGGGAGGCCTGGGCCATGGTGAAGACGCGGTACACGAGGTCTGACCCAAACCACATGGCCGAGGTCGGACCTGTGGGGCCTGACGGGAAGGAGATCCCTGTAAGCTTAGTGTACAGCCAAGTAGAATTGGCCGCAAAGTATTCCCAGCAGGACTGTAAGTTAGACAGCCTGTTAGATGGTATTGAAGAGGAATACAATCAGTCAGAGTGACTATGTAATTTTTAATTGACATGTGTAATGCCTTCTAGGAGGATTGAAGATCGTTTATCGTTGCCGACCTTTTCGCTTCAACCTCAGGACCTGACGGTCCGAAGTGTGTCCGAATACCCTACCGGTTATGTAAGAACTGGGGTATGCATGGAGACCAGGCGTAGGGGTCATTAGTGCTTTATCAGACAAGTGCCCAACTAGTTATGTTATATTACATGTTTAGTAAGAAACATCTTCCAGAGAGAATAGTTCCGTTAGGGGTTCCTTTCTCTGGGAGGCATGCTCTAAAGTGCATGTCCGGACTGCAAACGCAGGAAAATCATCTGGGGGCATATACATAAATAAGTAAAAAAGGTCATCTTTTAGTTCACCGACCGAATATTCCCTTAAGAACGCTAGCTTTCGGCTTCACCCAGTCTGAGGTACACATCCGGCTGATCTGGCAGTAACAATCACAGAGGTGCTCCCTTTACCACCTAACCGAACAATCGGGAACGTAGGGGTAAGCACAAGAGCCAGGCAACCCAGCTTGGCCAAAACTTAAGTCATATCGATGCATATAATGGTGAAGAAAAGGTACATGCGGAAGTTTGACACATGTGGTGGGCGTGAAGCCCGTATAAATAAGCTTCTGTTAAGGAAGCCCCTAGGTTTAATGAGCGCGAGTAGCACTTCACTTGAGGAGCCTTTAAGGGCTATAAAAGAGAAGAGGGGAAGGAGAGAAATGTAAGACAGAAAATGTAAAAAATGGACAGAGGAAGGAGACAAACACAGAGTCCGGCGCTAGGCATAGAATCTTCGGAGACGGGTTGCGTTCCATGGGTTCAGCTCGAGTCGGTTATCCGACGCATCTCGCAGGCGGTATGCTCCACCAGTCAGGACTTGGTCGATTATGAAAGGACCTTCCCACTTGGGCTTCAGCTTGTCCTTTTTCTTGTCCGGCAGGCGTAGAACTAATTCGCCAATGTTGTAGCTTTTGGCCCGCACTTCTTTGCTTTGATATCTTCGAGCCTGCTGTTGATAGAATGCGGAACGGGCTTTTGCCATGTCGCGCTCCTCCTCTAAGGCGTCCAAACTGTCCTGCCGATCGAGCTCGGCCTCCCTTTCTTCGTACATGCACACTCGAGGTGAGTCATGAATTATGTCGCAGGGCAAGACTGCCTCTGCGCCGTACACCATAAAAAATGGTGTGTATCCGGTGGTGCGGCTCGGCGTGGTCCGCAGCCCCCAGAGTACGGAGTCGAGCTCCTCTACCCAGTGCGTGTTAGATTCCTTGAGGGACCACACTAATCTGGGTTTGATGCCGCTCATGATGAGACCATTTGCACGTTCGACCTGACCGTTAGTTTGTGGGTGATAGACGGAAGCATAATCGAGCTTGATGCCCATGTTTTTGCACCAGAGTTTTACCTCATCGGCCGTAAAGTTCGTGTCGTTATCGGTGATGATGCTGTGGGGGACGCCATAACGGTGTACGACCCCGGATATAAAGTCTATCACAGGTCCGGATTCGGCCGTCTTAACAGGCTTGGCTTCTATCCATTTGGTGAACTTATCCACCATGACCAGTAAGTATTTTTTCTTGTGGGTTCCGCCTTTAAGGGGTCCCACCATGTCAACCCCCAGACCACGAAAGGCCAAGTGATGGGGATAGTTTGGATGGCGGTGGGTGGCATATGGCTTTGGTTTGCAAAAAGCTGGCAACCAACGCATTTATGGACCAAGTCCTGAGCGTCCGCCCGGGCCGTCGGCCAATAAAAGCCTATACGGAAAGCCTTGCTTACAAGGGACCGGGCTGCAGCGTGATGGCCACCGAGTCCGGCATGAACTTCAGCCAGTAGGTTCCGCCCTTCCTCTTCGGAGATGCACTTTGAAGGACTCCGGTAGTGCTTTTCTTGTAAAGTTCTCCCTCATGGACTTTATAGGCTTTAGATCGCCGCACTATACAGCATGCCTCGTTTTGGTCCTCTGGGAGTTCCTGCCTAGTAAGGTAGGCTAGGAATGGTTCTGTCCACGGGGCGATAACGGCCATTAGTACGTGGGCTGAGGTTGTTATTTCATTGGCAGGGCCTCCGACTATGTCAGATTGTTCGGCGTCGGACAGTGCGGTTGGGTCCGGACTAATATTGCCATGTTCCCCTTCCCATACTATGGATGGCTTAAACAGCCTTTCCAGGAAGATGTTGGGGGGGACCGCATCGCGTTTTGCGCCGATGCGTGCCAGGACGTCTGCCGCCTGATTGTTTTCTTGGGCTATATGGTGAAATTCGAGCCCTTCAAACCGAGCTGACATTTTGAGGACGGCGTTGCGGTAAGCTGCCATTTTTGGATCCTTGGCATCGAAGTCTCCATTTATCTGGGATATCGCGAGGTTCGAATCCCCATGCACCTCTAGGCGTTGAATGCCCATGGATACTGCCATCCGGAGACCATGTAAAAGGGCCTCATATTCGGCTGCATTGTTGGAGTCCGTGTACATAATCTGGAGTACATATTGAACTGTGTCTCCTGTGGGGGACGTCAAAACGACACCGGCCCTTAGTCCGGCCAACATTTTGGAACCGTCGAAGTGCATGATCCAGTTTGAATATGTGCCGTACTCTTTAGGGAGTTCGGCCTCCGTCCATTCTGCGATGAAGTCGGCCAAAACTTGTGACTTGATAGCTCACCGTGGCCTATAAGTTATGTCGAACGGGAGGAGCTCGATGGCCCATTTTGCAATCCGGCCCGTTGCGTCATGGTTGTTTATAATATCATTGAGTGGTACTTCCGATGCTACTGTGATTGAACACTCTTGAAAGTAGTGTCGTAGCTTCCGGGATGCCATGAATACCGCATATGCAATCTTTTGATAATGTGGGTACCGTGATTTGCATGGGGTGAGGACAGTGGACACATAGTAAACCGGCTTTTGAAGGGGGAATTTCTGTCCGTCCGTTTCCCGCTCGATGACGAGTACTGCGCTGACAACTTGATGGGTTGCTGCAATGTACAATAGCATTGGTTCGCCGATGTTTGGCGCGGCCAGGACGGGGTTTGTTGCCAATATGGCTTTTATTTCCTCGAGTCCGGCCGTGGTGGCATCCGTCCACTCGAAGTGTTCGGTGCGCCGAAGGAGGCGATAGAGGGGTAGCGCCTTTTCTCCCAACCGGGAGATAAAGCGGCTTAGAGCCGCCACGCATTCAGTTAATTTTTGTATTTGTTTGAGGTCCTTTGGGATATCCAATTGTGACAAAGCTCGGATCTTGGCTGGATTTGCTTTGATTCCCCTACCGGATACAATGAAGCCCAAGAGCTTTCCGGCTGGAACGCCGAAAACGCATTTTCCGGATTTAGCTTGATGTCAAATGCTCGGAGGTTGTCAAATGTAAGTCTCAAGTCGTCTACTAGAGATTCGACACGTCTTGTTTTTACGACCACATCATCCACATATGCCTCTACTATTTTACCGATCTGGTTTGCCAGACATGTCTGAATCATGCGCTGATATGTTGCGCCGGCGTTTTTGAGCCCGAAAGGCATTGTGTTGAAGCAGAATGGGCCGTATGGGGTGATGAATGCAGTTGCGGCTTGGTCTGACTTGGCCATCTTGATTTGATGGTAACCGGAGTATGCGTCGAGGAAGCACAACGAATCGTGTCCTACAGTGGCGTCGATAATTTGATCGATGCGGGGGAGGGGGAAGGGATCCTTTGGGCAGGCCTTGTTAAGGTCTTTGAAGTCAACGCACAGGCGCCAGGATTTGTCCTTCTTTGGTACCATCACCAAGTTTGCTAGCCAGTCCGGATGTTTTATATCTCTGATGAATCCGGCCTCCAATAGTTTGGCTAGCTCCTCTCCCATTGTCTTTCTCTTGGGTTCAGAGAAACGCCGAAGGGCTTGTTTGACAGGTTTGAATCCTTTTAGGATATTTAAGCTGTGTTCGGCTAGCCTGCGTGGGATTCCTGGCATGTCCGAAGGGTGCCATGCAAAAATGTCCTAGTTCTCCCATAGGAATTCTCGCAGTGCGGCATCTACATCGGGGTTTAATTGTGCCCCGATGGAAGCTATTTTATTGGGGTCCGTTGGATGGACCTGGAATTTGACTATTTCATCCGCTGGTTTAAAGGAGGTGGACTTGGATCTTTTGTCGAGTATCACATCGTCCCTGTTTACCGTGGAGCGCAGCGTAGTCAGTTCCTCAGCCGCTAGGGCTTCGGACAGTGCCTCAAGGGCCAGTGCGGCTGTCTTGTTTTCGGCGCGGAGTGCTATGTCCGGATCACTAGCGAGAGTGATGATTCCATTCGGCCCGGGCATCTTGAGCTTCATGTACCCGTAATGGGGTATTGCTTGGAAGATTGTAAACGGTTCCCGCCCAGCAGAGCGTGGTATCCGCTGCTGAACGGGGCCACATGGAATGTGACCTCTTCGGACCTATAATTATCCCGCGTGCCGAACACCACATCTAGTGTGATTTTTCCTGTATAGCGTGCTTCCCGACTGGGGATTATTCCTCTGAAGGTTGTGCTGCTTCGCTCAATGTGGTTCCAGTCTATTTCCATTTTTTGAAGGGTTTCCTCATAAATGAGGTTCAATCCGCTGCCTCCATCCATGAGTACCTTGGTGAGGCGAAAGCCGTCCACTATAGGACTGAGTACCAATGCGGCTGGTGCTCGAGTTGTTCGGATTTTAGGTTCGTCGCTGGCATTAAAGGTGATAGCCGTGTCACTCCATGGGTTTATTGTTGCTACTTGATAGACTTCGGCGAAGCTGCGGAGTGTTCTTTTTCGCATTTTATTTGATGCGAAAGTCTCAAAGACTGTTAAGACTGTACTGGAGTCCTGAGGTGGCTTTCTGCGGCCTCTGTAATTAGGAGATCTTCGCCCCTTTTGGCCACCTGTCGGAGTATCCAACATGCTCTAAGGCTATGAGTTGGTGTGGCGTCCTCTGTACTATGAATTTTACAGGGTCCATTAAGCCATCCCTCCAGTACGGTTCCATGCCCTGTAGAGGGTTTTGGTTTTTAACCCGGGTGTCTGATGATGATGCACCCTTTTATTTCGGACGAGGTTTCTATTCAGGGCCGGATTGTCCCAAAAGTTAGTTTCGGTTTTCCGGGCGCTTTCCATCACACAGTACTTTTGTACTATGGATGCCAAGTCAGCGAAGTGTGTAAGATCACGATGACCTGTGGCGTTGAGGATTCCCTTGTCCGTGCAATTATTGCAGAAGATTGAGATTGCGTTTTCCTCGCGGCAGTCCTTTATCCTATTCATAACCAGGAGGAACCTTGCCTAGTAATGATGTACTGTTTCTTCGGGCTTTTTCCTGATTTGGGATAGATCGCTTATGTTCGGGCGGGTGGGTGGAATTAAATCCGGAACTTCACCCAATCTAAGACTCAGAGGCCAAGGAGTTTCTGAACTCTGAGGTTTGGATTCTTGGATGTTGTCCAGTGAATCTAGCCCGTTGCCTGATTCTAAGTTCAGGTCTTGAGTTACATCCTCCCCTCCGTGGGTATCCGGCTTGGAGGGATCTGGAATCCGGATGTACCTAGTCCTTAAGATAGATGAAGAGTCGCCGCACTGTGCCTCTACTACGGCAACGTGATGGGTGACTTGGGGAGAATTAATTTCTCTTAGATCGGGTTTAAGTCCAACCTGGTCATAATCCGTAGTGACCCCCAAGGCGGCGATGCGATCCAAGAGCTCGTTTACGGAAGAGAGCTTCATTGGATCTAACTGCTCGACGAGTTCCGAGCTGACGTGAAGATTGCTTTCGATGACCCGAGAGGTCACCGTCGGCGCAACAGCCGAACAGGCGGTCATGAGAAAACCGCCTAGCCGGAGAGTTTGGCTGACAGCCAAGGCTCCCTTAGTAACGGCGCCGTCTTTAAAGACGGGAAGAGGCATCCTTCCTGATTGCGATGACATAGAGGAACTCTCAATGAAAGCACCAATGTCGGTGTCAAAACCGGCGGATCTTGGGTAGGGGGTCCCGAACTGTGCGTCTAGGACGGATGGTAACAGGAGACGAGGGACACAATGTTTTACCCAGGTTCGGGCCCTCTTGATGGAGGTAAAACCCTACGTCCTGCTTGATTAATATTGATGATATGGGTAGTACAAGAGTAGATCTACCACTAGATCAAGGAGGCTAACCCCTAAAAGCTAGCCTAAGGTATGATTGTTGTATGATGAAGTTGTTCTACGGACTAAACCCCTCCGGTTTATATAGACACCGGAGAGGGTTAGTGTAGGATCGAAAGTATGTCTAGAGGGGGGGTGATTAGACTACTTGACCAAATAAAAACTTAACCTTTTCCCAATTTTAGTTCTTGGCAGATTTTAGCTATTGTAGGACAAGTCAAGCAATCATCACACAATTCAAGCAAGCATGCAAAGAGTATATTGGCAGCGGAAAGTAAAGCGTGCAACTTGCAAGAATGTAAAGGGAAGGGTTTGGAGAATTCAAACGCAATTGGAGACACGGATGTTTTTCCCGTGGTTCGGATAGGTGGTGCTATCCTACATCCACGTTGATGGAGACTTCAACCCACGAAGGGTAACGGTTGCGCGAGTCCAAGGAGGGCTCCACCCACAAAGGGTAACGGTTGCGCGAGTCCACGGAGGGCTCCACCCACGAAGGGTCCACGAAGAAGCAACCACCCACAAAGGGTCCATGAAGAAGCAACCTTGTCTATCCCACCATGGCCATCACCCACGAAGGACTTGCCTCACTAGCGGTAGATCTTCACGAAGTAGGCGATCTCCTTGCCCTTACAAACTCCTTGGTTCAACTCCACAATCTTGTCGGAGGCTCCCAAGTGACACCTAGCCAATCTAGGAGACACCACTCTCCAAGAAGTAACAAATGGTGTGTAGGTAATGAACTCCTTGCTCTTGTGCTTCAAATGATAGTCTCCCCAACACTCAACTCTCTCTCATAGGATTTGGATTTTGTGGAAAGAAGATTTGAGTGGAAAGCAACTTGGGGAAGGCTAGAGATCAAGATTCATATGGTAGGAATGGAATGTCTTGGTCTCAACACATGAGTAGGTGGTTCTCTCTCAGAACATATGAGTTGGAATTGTGTATGTGTTCTGATGGCTCTCTCCACGAATGAAGAGGAGGTGGAGGGGTATATATAGCCTCCACACAAAATCCAACCATTACACACAGTTTTCCAATCTCGGTGGGACCGAATCAACAAACTCGGTCGGACCGAAAAGGTAAACCTAGTGACCGTTAGAGATTTTTGGTGGGACTAACATGCAACTCGGTAGGACCGATATGGTTAGGGTTTGGGCATAACATAATCTCGGTGAGACCGATTACACAAACTCGGTGAGACCGATTTTGGTAATTAGCTAACCAGAGAGTTGGTCAGGAAAACTCGGTGGGACCGATTTGCTCTTTCGGTGAGACCGAAAAGTTACAAAAAGGAAACACTGAATTTACATTGCAATCTCGGTGGGACCGATTCGCTCTTTTGGTGAGACCGAAAAGTTACGAAAGGGAAACAGAGAGTTTGCAATCCCATCTCGGTGAGACCGAGATCCCTATCGGTAGAACCGAATTGCTAGGGTTTGGCAGTGGCTTATGACAAGTGAAACTCGGTGGCGCCGGATAGAAAGAATCGGTAGGACCAAGTTTGGCTTAGGGTTTAGGTCATATGTGGATATGGGAAAGTAGTTGAGGGTTTTTGGAGCATATCACTAAGCACATGAAGCAAGAGGCTCATTAAGCAACACCTCATCCCTCCTTGATAGTATTGGCTTTTCCTAAAGACTCAATGTGATCTTGGATCACTAAAATATAAAATGAAGAGTCTTGAGCTTTTGAGCTTGAGCCAATCTTTTTTCCTTAGCATTTTGAGGGTTCCACTTTCACATCCATGCCATGCCAATCATTGAGCTTTCCTGAAATAATCATCTTGGAATAGCATTAGCTCAATGAGCTATATGTTGTTATGAATTACCAAAACCACCTAGGGATAGTTGCACTTTCAATCTCCCCCTTTTTGGTAATTGATGACAACATATAGATCAAAGCTTCGACAAATGATAATAAGCATGAAATATATCGTCGCTTTGAGAAGTATGTGACAAGTAAGAGCTCCCCCTAAATTTGTGCATATCTAAAATTTGCTTTGGACTGCAAATGCACAAAGAGTTAGAGTCATGGGTTACTCTTCCATGTCACATACATCTTGGTGGAGCGCTTAAAATGATAAGAATGAAATACATGCACTCATCACCAAGAATAGTGAATGATCACATAAGATAGATAAGATAATAGCATTAAGCAAACATTAAGTGTAGCTTATGATCAAACACATGATCATCAATGTCTCACGAGCAATGACATAGAATCTCAAGCACTCAAAAGCAAACAAAGTTCAAAAAACCACCAAATAGAGCAAGAGAGAATAAAAGCAACACACTCTCTCTCGAAGCCTATGATCTATACATTTTTCTCCCCCTTTGGCAACAAGTTACCAAAAAGTTCCTAGAAAATGCATAGTGCTAGATCGACACTCAAGCTTGATCTTCAGGTGGTGGTGGAGTCCGGAGCACTCCAAGGACGAAGCCTTCTGTAGACGTGGTCGGAGTTGAGGCTGAAGTAGATGCTGGAGCTGGTGGAACTGAAGCTGTAGCTGGTGCAGACGTGGTGGCTCTGGGGTCAGTAACTGGCACTGCAGACGACCTCGGACCTCGTGGCACTCTGGCAAAGGCATCAGTTGTAGTCTTGCCTCTCCTCTCCTGCATGTCATCCTGGAGCTGCTCCACTGCAGTCTGAATCTCTGTCACCTTGACATCCAAGTCATAGAACTTTTGTTCCATGATTCTCTCTAGGCTTGCCTGGTTTTGAGTTAGGGTGGCTAGTCCTTTCTCAATCCGCAGGGTGGATGCAATTAGGTAACCAAGCTGCTCTTGTTTGGTTTTCAAGAAATACTCAGATGCCTCCTCTTGAGTTGGCATCTTGGCAGCTTTCTCCTTCCTTGCCTTCTCCTTCTTTGCTTGTGCTTGTGCTGATGATGGTTCATTCTCAGTCATAACAACTTGATTATCTTCAAAATCTGGACGGATGGGCAGGTGTTCCTTGTCCAATAAGTATATGCCCGTGCCCATCTTGGAGTTAATAGCTCCTGAATTTGTGGGGCATATCCACAGCTCCTCTTCTGGTCTGCTGCTGTCCTCTTGATTGTCTCTACCATGAGGCTCATCACCTTGAACTTCTGTGGCACATCAAAGATATGTAGTAAGTTGATTGCATGGCCTCTGATCATCTTGTGATCTCCAGACTTGGGCAATAAGGTGTGCCTCAAGATCCAATTGATAGTTGGCAGCCCTGACAGAAGATAATGCACTGAGCCAAACTTGAAGGTATCAAGTGCTTCATTTGGGATCTCCTTGTACATGTTTGACATTGAGTTATGATCCATCTTCTTCTTGGCATATACATCCAAGTCATCCTCATGCTCTTCTAGGGCATTGATAAGCTGTGCCCACTCAGCAACTGTAGATTGGTACCTCGTACCCTCAGACATCCATACAATTCTGCCATCTGGATAAAAATGTGCGGTGGAGTAGAATTGCATGATCAGTTCCTCGTTCCACTTTGTGAGCTTCTGCCCAACAAAGTCTGCTACTCCACAAGCATTGAAGCTGTCATACACTCCAAGGTAGTGTTCTTCATTGTCCTTGATGTACTCCCAATCAACCCATGTCATATCACATACAATTGGCTTCTTGTCCAACAAAACTGTCTCATAGAAGTCCTGCTGTTCCTTGGTGTGAAACCTGTAATCCACAGCAGTTCTTCTCCTTGAAGCATACGGGTCTGCTTCTCTCCACTTCCTCAGCCCTGAGTCTCTCCTGAGCTTCATATCCTTAGCCACAGGATGAGCATCGTTGTGGTCTGGGATCTTGGGCTTGAGCTTTCTGAGTACTTGCTCTTCATCATCTTCTGCTTCAACAACAGTCTCAGGCACTGGGGCCTTGTTCTTCTCAGCAGCTGGGATGCTTCTTGTATTTCTCTTTGGCTTTGGCTTTGGAGCTGGCTTGGCCTTGGAAGCAGCTGCCCCTGATCTTATGGCATCACCCATCAGCTTGGGTGCCTTAGGTGCTGGTGCAGCTACCTCTTCTTCTTCCTCTTCTTCCATGATGGAAGCCTTTCCAAGCACTCTGGCTACGGTCTTCTTGACTCTTTCCTTCCTTTTCTTTCCTTCAGCAGCAACTAGCTCTATGGGAGTGGGCTTCTCAGTTGAAGCTCTGGCCTTTGACATAGGCTGCCTGCCTGCTGGCCTTTTGATTTTCATCCCTAGCTTTATGCCCTGTGCTGGCTCAACTCTCTTGGAAGTTGCTTCCTCTTCTGCCACATAGTCTTCATCCTCTGATTCTGAGGTTCTCTTCTTCCTTTGTCTGGTGGCAGCTTTTGGCAAATTGCTTGGGGTGCTCCTGCTGCCATCATCTGAAGAGCTGGAGGGACTAGTGCCCTCACTCATCTGCACTTGCTGCTCTGACAAGTTCTGGCTATCACTCTGGTCTGACATGATGAACAAGCTGACTGCTGACCCTGTGAATAGTTTATAGATGAGGTAGAGTGGATGAGCATCACAAAATGCAGAGATTTTTGCAAAAAGAATGATCCAAAAACTTAGTTTTAGTTTCCCACTAAAATCATCTCGGATCTACCGATTTTTAAACTCGGTGATACCGAAGCAATTTTGGAACCTAAACTAGTGAACTCGGTCAGACCGAGTCACAGTTCGGTGGCACCGAGATTGCTAGGGTTTCACAAAGTTCCAAAATCGGTCACACCGATAAGTAATTCTCGGTCAGACCGAGTCTCACTTGTGCAATGGCATAAGCCAAATCGGTGGGACCGAGTTTTTCAACTCGGTGGGTCCGAGATGGTTTCGGCAGAAACCTAACCCTAAAATTTTTGAATCAAACCTAATCTACGAGCGCATTGACTGGATAGGAGTGTTTCAATCGTGGCAAGAATCATGATGATCACAATGTGCTAAGAATTGGATTGGGGAATAGCACAAAGATCGAGTCCATACCCTAGTTCGGCGGAGACTCGCTACAGCGGCAACGGCGGGGTAGAATTCCCGTTGACGGCGATGGAGACCAGCGACTGGAGGCGGCTGGCGGCGAGGAGACGATCCGGAGACCACGTTGGCAGAGAAGGCTATCGCGCGGGCGAAGGGGTTCGGAGAAATTTCCAAATTTTTGCCCGTGACTATATATAGCCCGACCCTGTCGGTGTGACCGAGTGGAACAGCTCGGTGGCACTGAGATGCAAAACTGTATACAGTTGTTGCAACTCGGTGTGACCGAAAGGTTCAAATCGGTTGCACCGAGATCGAAAACCTAGATCAACTTAATGATCTCGGTAGGACCGAAAGTGGGGTATCGGTCAGACCGAGAATCATAAAGAGGTTTTGGAAGTTTAAGTCTATGACGAATCAGGGACTCCGAGCGCTTCTCACACAGAGTGGTTCGAATCTAACTTGATCAAATTTTGTGATGTAGCATGAATAGAGTTTGAGACGAGAAAAGCATAGATAGCTAGAGGAGGTTCTTAGGCATTCTTGTCCATCCACTTGGCAAAAGGAAATAAAACCAAACAATCAAAACAACAAGTGGATGTCCTCGAATGAGTAAAATATGCAACCAACATGCTCACACAATAAGATGGCAAATGAAATATGTGACAAGGCATGCACAACCAATTCTAGCATCTATCAAGCAATTTGCGATGACAAGGTCATCTATATATGAGCATATTGACTTGGGAGTCAAGTGAGAACACTTGATCATAGGTCATACTCATCGTTTAAGCTCAAGTGGGGTTACCACTTTTACATAAAGCATTGTTGTGTTCACATCTTTAGAGTTGCTTTAGCTCAAGTCTTAGAGTAAAGCTCCCCCTAGATGTGATATCCCCTCTTAGAGGGATGAACTAACCTCGGGTTTTGTCGATGATGACTTCATGTAGATGTTGAAGATGTGGATGCTCAATGTTGATGTAGATCACTTGGAGCTATCCATTTGAGTGAATTGCACTTTCAATACCTACATGGGTTAGTCCCACAAGGAACAAACAAGGATATCCATAGACATAGAGTGATGCACACACAAGATGATGTCCATGAAAACTTTTAGGTTACCTTGTCCCTTGTCTTACCAACAAGAGGGTTTGTGACTTCTTGAACTAGTGCAAGATGTGGAAGTTGATTGCACTTGTTCTTGCCAAAATGATAAGAGTGAAGTATGTTGGCGGAGTCACCCTCAAGAACTCTCTAGTTCTTCTTCTTTTGGATCCACACCATCTTGATGGGAATCCTTGGAGTTGTAGTCGTACTTGATGAAGTGGAATTTGAAGTAGTCTTGGGAATCCACTTGACTAAGGTCTTAGGAGCTTCTTCAAATGCATCAATTTCCTCTTGAAGCTTGTCCTTGCCTTTTTGCTTGTAGTCTTGTGGTGGAAGATCATCTTGAGCTTGTGTCCCCTTGAAAGAAGTATCATACTTCTCTTGTTGAGGAACAAACTTTGTCTTGGGGTATTGATCTTCTTCCCACTCAACTCCATTGGCATTGAACTTTTGTTCAAAACCAACACCTTGATTCTTCCGGTGCATTCCTTTCTTGCGCACAATTTCCTTGAATTGCTTACTCCCAGCAAGGCTTTTGTACACTCCTTTCTCTATAATTCCCTTCAATAAGCTATTTTCTTGCTCAAGTGTAACTTGGCTAAGAGAATTATTAGTGGAATCAAGAGAACTACTAGAAGCAACAATATTGGATTTAGCATGATCATTGTTACTGCTAGAGGAAGAATCCTTCTTGTTCTCGTTACTAGACTTGACTTGAGGCATGTAAGTGGATAAGAGTAAACGCTTGGCAATGTAAGAAGAACTTTTCTTGCGGAGATCATTATTGATTGCTTTTAAGAACTCATGCTCTTGCTCAAGATTGAGCTTTTCAAAGCGTAATTTCTCATGAGCTCTTAAAAGTTCTCGATGATCTTCGAAGATAGTTTCATGAGCTAACTTAAGAGTGTTTAGTTCTTTAGTTAGAGCCTCAATCTTCTCCTTATCATTGTCATTCGTTTTATCTTGATTAGCATGATTAATTGACGTTTCATCATAGTATTCATCACTAGAGTTGTCAACAAGCAAATCATCACCTAACAAGTCATCTTCATCACTATTGAAATCAACATACTCGGGATGTGTTACCTTAGGACCTTTGGCCATGAAGCATCTTCCAATTCCTTCATTTGGTGAGTCAAATATGTCGTAGGAGTTGGTTGACACAAGTGCTAGACCGGCAACACCTTCATCTTGAGTATCTTCGGAGTCGGAGTGATAACTTCTCTCGGAGTGGCTGTCGGAGTCGGAGCCGGATACCCATTCACCAACATGAGCTTGATGTCTTCGTTTTGTGTAGCTCCTTGATGATTTTTCCTTCCTTTCCGAATCCTTGCTTCTCCGTGAGTATCTTCGTTCATAACGATCATCTCTACTCGTTCTCTCTCTTGGTGGTGATTCTTTGCTTCTTCTTTTTGGAGAATCTTCTCTTCTCTTATAGGGAGCCGTACACTCATTGGAATAGTGTCCGGGTCTTCCACAACTATAGCAGTTTCGCTCTCGACTAGAAGATCTTTTGTCATTGTAGGACCTTGACTTGAAGCTTCTATCTTTGCTTCTACTCTTGTAGAACTTGTTGAAGTTCTTCACCATTAAGCTCAATTCTTCATTGAAGTTTTGTTTCTCACTTGATGATGTAGGGGCTTCACACGAGGCTTTGTAGGCACCAGTTGATTTGTTGTGAAGTTCCTCTTTATCCTTAAGTGACATCTCATGAGCAACAATTCTTCCAATCACCTCCGTTGGTTTGAGATCTTTGTAAATGGGCATCATTTGGATCAATGTGCACACGGTATCATATTTTCCATCCAAGGCTCTTAGAATCTTCTTGATGATGAATCTATCGGTCATCTCTTCACTTCCTAAGCCGGCAATCTCATTTGTGATGAGAGCAAGCCTAGAGTACATTTCAGCGAAACCTTCACCATCCTTCATTTTGAACTTGTCAAGTTGACTTTGAAGCACATCCAACTTGGATTCCTTGACGGAGTCGGTACCTTCGTGCATATCAATCAAAGTGTCCCAAATTTCCTTTGCATTCTCAAGACGGCTGATTTTGTTGAATTCTTCGGGGCACAATCCGTTGAAGAGAATATCACAAGCTTGAGCATTGTATTGCAACATCTTCAACTCATCCGCGGTAGCTTCACGGTTTGGTTCTTTCCCATCAAAGAAGTCACCTTGCAAACCAACACACACAATAGCCCAAACGGCGGGGTTATGTCCAAGAATATGCATTTTCATTTTATGCTTCCAACTAGCAAAATTAGTACCATCAAAGTAAGGACCTCTACGGTGATAATTTCCCTCGCTAGACGCCATACTCTCCTAGGTTGTGAAACCAAGGCTATGACCACCAAAAGCTATGGAGATCAAAGCAAATGGAGACCAAAGCTCTGATACCACTTGTAGGATCGAAAGTATGTCTAGAGGGGGGGTGATTAGACTACTTGACCAAATAAAAACTTAACCTTTTCCCAATTTTAGTTCTTGGCAGATTTTAGCTATTGTAGGACAAGTCAAGCAATCATCACACAATTCAAGCAAGCATGCAAAGAGTATATTGGCAGCGGAAAGTAAAGCATGCAACTTGCAAGAATGTAAAGGGAAGGGTTTGGAGAATTCAAACGCAATTGGAGACACGGATGTTTTTCCCGTGGTTCGGATAGGTGGTGCTATCCTACATCCACGTTGATGGAGACTTCAACCCACGAAGGGTAACGGTCGCGCGAGTCCACGGAGGGCTCCACCCACGAAGGGTCCACGAAGTAGCAACCTTGTCTATCCCACGTATAGTCCGGCTACCCGGACACCCCCTAATCTAGGACTCCCTCAAGCAGGTAGGCTAGCGGCGGCCGGCGGGGCTACTGTAGCATGCAGCGGCAGAGCTACTTGACCGGGCGCCGGCGAGGACCTGCCAGCCGCCAGCCAGATCGGGGCTGGATGGGAAAAGGAGTGGGAGGGGCGCTAGGAGCCAAAACCTAGCTAATGTTGGAGGTAGGAGCGGGAGGGGGCTGAGCGGGCCAAAATATTGGGCTTTGGTTTCCACCGGTTAACTGGTCAAGGCGACTAATCGGTCTGACAACCGATTACTCGGCCTGACAGGCCCGTTAATCGGCTCGGGCAGTTAACACCACGAATAGGCACTATTCGAGTCGGGCACCTAGCGAGTAGAGGTTAACTGGCCCGTTAACTGATTTATTCACCGAATTCTTGAATAGTGGTTTCAGATAAAGAAAAACCAACACAAGCACACCTGTCCACCTGGAGGGGGAGGGGGGAAGGCCAAAACCAAGCTAGCAAAAACTAGGTGGGTGGCAGATGCTATACTGGATTGGCTGAGAGAAGAACCTGTACTTGGTCCAACAGCACTCCATGGGAAGCTTTTTGAGAAGTAGAAGATAGAAATTCCTTTCATGAGAATTTTCAATGCTAGGGAAAAGGCTCTTGACAGAATTAATGGTCAATGGAATGATAGTTTTCAGCTGCTTTACACTTTCAAAGCTGAAGTGGAGATGGCAAGTCCATGGAGTGTTGTAGAGATCGACAAGCATATAGTTCCATTCAAAATAAAAGGGAAGTCATTTCAGAAGGAGTGCTTCAGAAGGGCTTTTGTTTGTTTCAAGGCTTGCTGGCAGGGGTTTCTAGATGGTTGCAAGCCTTATTTGGCTGTAGATGCTACACATTTGACTGGAAGATGGAGAGGACAGCTAGTAGCAGCTTCTGCAGTTGATGGACACAACTGGCTATTCCCAGTTGCATTTGGTGTGGTGGAGGCAGAGTCTGAGGAAAGTTGGGTCTGGTTTCTGCAGCAGTTGCGCAACATTATAGGCACACCCCCAGGTTTAGCTATACACACAGATGCTTGCAAGGGTTTAGAGAGTGCAGTGGAAATTGTATTCCCTGGAGTGGAGCATAGGGAATGTATGCGACACCTAGCGCATAATTTCAAAAAGAAGTTCAAAGGTAAAGTTTATGATGAGAACTTATGGCCAGCATCATACACATGCAGCAAAAGGAAGCATGAACACCATTTGAGAGTGTTGTATGCTCAAAATCCTCTTGTGAAGGAGTACATGGATGCACATCATGGCAAGGTGTGGTCAAGAAGCAAATTCAACGAAATCTGCAAAGTAGATTATGTGACCAGTAACCTTGCAGAATGCTTCAATTCAAAGTTCAAGTCAGTGAAAGGGCTCTTGTTGTGGCAAGCATTTGACAAGATGAGGCAAATGATCATGATAAAGATGGCTCTTCCCAAAAGAATTACAGAAACACAATATTTTGGTCATCAAAAGCTCCCATCACTGATTAAGGCATTGCACTTGAAGGCAAGAGGACTGAAGATGAAATGTATTCGATCTGGTACATATGAGGGAGAGGTTACCTATACTGACACTAAAAATAGGGTATGGAGGTATCCTGTGAACCTAAGTACTAGAGAATGTACTTGTAGGCAATGGCAGATCCATGGGAAGCCATGCATACATGCCCTACATCTGATGACCGTTATCGGGGATGCAGATGGTGAAGTTGATCAATATTGCTCTGAGTATTTCTCTGTTGCCAAATTTATGGCTGCTTATGCTGACAATGTGCCTGCACTATTGGGGAAAGATCAATGGAACATAGTAGATCCAGGGTTCAAACTCCACCCTCCTGTCATTACTGGACCACCAGGAACACCAAGGAACCAGAGGATTAGAGCAAGTGAGGAGGGTCGTCTACCAAAGAAGCGTGCTTGCAAAAATGTGGAGTTCTGGGGCATATTGCTAGGCTTTGTACCAATGCAGTGGATGCATCATTTGGAGAGGAGAAAAGATGGACAGCAGCCAATGCTAAGGAGAATGCAGCAACAATGGAGATTGAAGATGCAGTGGAGAATGCAGCAGCAAATGAAGTAGTGGAGAATGCAGCAGCAAATGAAGCATCTTGGTATGTGTTTGCATTTGTAGAATGCAGCTACCCTTTTGTTTGTATTTGTTCTCTTTTTTGCCTATGGCTTATAATTTTATTTACCAGATCTAGGGAGAAAAGGCCAAGAGATGAAGAAGCAGAAGATTTTGAAACCATGGCCTTTGATGGTTTTGAAGCTATAAGAGAGGAAGAGGAGGGGGAAATTTTTCCAATTGTGCCTTTAAAGATTACTGAACCCATAGATGACCGTCAAATGGTCGTCAAGTGCTCGGCGAGTGGAACTACTCCATCAGCACCTCCACGGGGAAAACCCCAAGTAAAGCCCAAGATCAAAAGGAACAAGAGTCTGAAAGAAAAGAGCATCTCAACTAGGGAAACCAGGAGCAAGACGGTGAAGCCAGCTGCAAACACAAGGAGCAAGTCGAAAATTTGAATTAAGTTGTTGGGAAATGTTTGTGTTGTCAATTTGAGGGCGAGTCGATCGCTTAAAACTTGGTAGATTTGTATTAAGATGTTGGCATCTTAAAACTTGGTAGATTTGAGCTACTGTGAAAAGTTATCAGTTGTAATAATGTTGCTTCTACTTTGGTTTCTTATTTGAGTCAGAATTCAAATTTCCATCAAAATTTGAATTTAAATCAATATTTGAATTTAGGGCCAAAATTTGGATTCGAGCCAAAGTTGAAGTTGAACATTGGAGGTTCATTGCTCTGTGCGGTGTATTTGATCGAGCATTTGAAGTCCAATGTTCGTAGGTGAACAGTCCGAATGAGAAATGTGCTAGAAACGAGCTCGAAAGCTAGGGTAAATAGCCCTATTTGAAATCAAGTTTTTTTACCTTGCCTAAATGAGGCATATATATTTTTATTAACACTTGTTCCATATATATAGGGTAAAAACGAAGTATCACTATTTATTGATTAATATTCATATTACTATATTTTTTTGAAAAATATGCTTTTAATTCAAAACCGTCAAATAACACGTTTTAGATATGAAAATGAAAAAGTAAGTTCAGATCCTTCTTATTCACTCCAAAATGAAGCTATGGAAATTTTTCTGATTTTTTTCAAACCCTAAACCCTCTATCCCTATTCTACGAACTCCGAACATGTTCATATGTGATAGCTCATTTATGTGAAGCCTTTTTTTCATGAAAATGACCTACACCAAGTTTATATTTTTTTCTCATAACATTGTCACATATGACGGCTATGTGCGCAAGAATTACAACATTTTTATTTTTTTGAATTTTTTAAAAACATTTGAACTTGATTTCGATGGATCACTTCAAAACATGATTTTTCAAAAAAAACGCCCCTATACCTATTTTATATTTTTTTATGGTAACTAGGTCTCATAAATGGACGAACTACGTTTGTTTTATATTTTTGCGATTTTTTCTAATTTAGTTATGGACATTTGAAATCTGGTCAAACCCTAATAACCCCGTTGACTCGCTCATAACCCCACAGAAATGCTCCAAACCCTAGCATCGGACGTCCGCCGTCGGATTCTACTAAGCGCCAAACACCACCCGTCAGATGTGGGGCAGGCATGCGCGATCCGCGTGATGCATCCTGAATGGCTACTGCACTGTCCTTCTCGGGTTTTTACGATCAGCCCCACTTTACATATGAAATTGTATTTTTCGCACATGACCACCACATGTCAGTGTTAAGAGTTGGTTCAAATATTCAAACTGCAAAATACAATGTGGCAAATCGTCAATATAGCTTCCCCTTCTCCTCTTCTCCATCTGACAGACAAAGGCATCGAACAGATCGAGCAATTCCTCTGTTTCTTTCCCCCATCTTCTCGTTCTTCTTCCTCTCAAGCAATTCCTCTGTTTCTTCCTCTCGGGTGATATGTCGACCTCCTCGTCAGCCCCCCGTTCCACGTGGCCGGTGTATGGTCCAGTGCCGATGACTCGATGCACTGAGTGCCCACGGACTGCGCCACTGAAGCGGTTGACTTCGAAGGAGGAGAAGATTGGGAACTTTGGGCGCGAGTTCGTCAAATGCGAGAGCAAGCCGGAGGGGCAGGTTAGATCTGAGTTTTCGTCGCATCCTTTATCTCTAATTTCTCAAAAAATCTGTCAGATTTGGATTTAGGTTACATGATTTCGTTTTCAGATCGTGAAGAAATGCCACCATTTCAAGTGAATGGATGATTACATCCAGAGGCTTCGAGGGTTGGGCTTGCTGGATTCGAGGGGGAATGCAATCCGTGAGTTCAATCTGCTCCATGACAGTGCCGCTCCGGCAGTAGCAGCGCGTCTGGAATACCCGACGGTGGTAGATGTCGAACTGAAGACGGAATTGAAGAAGATGAACAAGAACTTCAAGCAGCTGATTGAGTTGAAGAAGCAATCCAATCTGATAGCTTTAGGAATACTTGCTCTAGGAATTTTTTACTTGATGGCCATCTCTCGTTAGAGATATTTGTCTACTGTTGTTGCCACTGTTTAGCAATCCAAGTCTGTTTATCTCAAATGCAACTCTGTTTAGTGCAACTATCGATCTCTAAATGTATGCAGTTTACTGTTAAGTTTCGACACTTTCAGTTTCGGCAGAAGACAACTACCAATTCAGTGATAGGATTATTTTGTTAGCTAATAACCTCAAGTGTTGGATCATACCCTAGCTCGTCAGATGACAGTAAGCAGTACTTGAGCAGCACAAGGGATATACATCAAGTTCATCTCTTCTCTCTCGCACTTGCCAAACTTTTATCCTCGAGTTCGTCAGTTCTGCTAGAAAAAAAACCTAGTTCGCGGGCCCAAAGAGAATCAAGCTGCAATAGACCCACAAAGGATAAATGAGGCCCAGAAACAAGCGATGTTTATTTTTTTTGTTTAGGAACGATTGCTTTGTTCTTTTTTGTTTCTGATTGCTTTTTTCATTAATTTGATTGCCCAATCTCTTCTATCTCATTGAGGATTTTTTTTGGCTTTCCTTTATGGGTCCCTTCATTTTTTAGAATCAAAGTATTTGCAAACCGCAGTATTATTATGCCTAGCGAACCAATACTTCATGATTGGAAAAAGAGGTCCAACCCCCTTTTTTATATACTTCAAACATAGTGTAGTTAAAACTACACTTTTGACTAAAGCCAAACATCTCAAAGTATTTGATACTTCAATATTTCTAAAAACCAAAGTATTCTTGGAATACCTAAAAAATACAGAGCTCTCAAACCAAAGCCGTGTACAAATGTACAATATGTTCTTATTTTTAGAAGGCATCTATAAACACATCATTTTTAGTTAGTTTGGTTAATTTTTCCCACGCCAATTAGCCGTGTCTAAACTTGGGACAAACAAAATACAAACATAAGAAAGCATTAATATAACACACATAACTTAACTTAGATAGGGTTGCTAGGGCAACATAAGTTCTTACATATAACACGACACCGATAGATAATAATAATTAACCTTACATAGATAGGGTAGCTAGCTCGGGCAACACACACACCAAACTCACACTACATAGTAGATAGGGTAGCTAGGGCAACACCGCCATGTCTTCACCGTCATCTTCACCTTAACCGCCGGCTTCACCGTCTTCTTCGCCGCCGGCTTCAGTACTGCTCCTCCTCAAGGCCGTTGTCGTCGAGGTAGTACGGGAGGCTGTGCATGCGGTTGTGAGTGGGGAAGACGCTCTCGAAGTCGGTGAAGATGTTATAGGTGGTGAATGCGATGAACTCGCACCCACACCAATACACCTTGTCGAGCAGGTAGTAGGCATCGAACCTATTGGTGAAGTGGACGACGAGCCCTACCACTGGAGCGTTGGCGTGGGGACGCTGCTCCATGAGGTTGAACATGGGCAGCGAGCCCGCCGAGAGGTGGTGGAAGCCCGCACGGAGGAACCCCCATGCAAGCTCAGTGCTACCCCTCCAGCGTGAGAACGCCCACACGCGGAGCGATGCCTCAACGACGATGTTGGCGGGGTACCGCCGTTCCGGCACGGTGGGCGGCTCTTGGAACGTCGGCCCATTGTACTGCATCTTGCTCGCTTTGCTGAGTGGAACGGCTTTGGCTTTTGGGGGAAGAAGAGAAGTGGGAGGCGCAGATGGATCTGTAGAAGAAGAGGCAATGAAGGGCAGTTTAAATAGCCGGGGGAGACGAAGTGGGTACACGCGCAAACGGCGTAGATCGTGACTCAGTGCGTGCGTGAACCGATGCGATCATCAATGTGTGAGCGTGAATCGATGCGAGCATGCTTTGCGTGCTCTGCGTTGACGGCTACCTGCCTCCCCCTTTTGCGTTCTCTGCGTTGGCGGCTGCCTGCCTCCCATTCACGAGCGTGCGTGCAGCCTGCCCCTTCTTCCACCGACATATGGACGCGAGCGGCAGCCGTGCGGCGTGAACCGATGCCTCGACATATGGACGCGAGCGTGTGTGCAGCCTTCCCCTTCTGACATCGGCACATATGCCTGCGACATGTGAAACGACGCTGCGGAGCGACTGAATCCACCGGCAACCGTGCGGCACGGATCTATGCGTGCGTGTCGGCGTGCATGCATGCGATTAGGTCTAGGTCACTAGATGCGTGCGTGGCGGTGTTCTCATGCATAGCAGGCTACATCGATGCCAAAGTCGGGCATGCATAGCAGGCTGCATCCATCGATAGCAGGCTTTTTTAATTTATTACCAACAAACTAACGGGCACGTCCTATGAACACAAACAAGGCCCAACCAGCGAAGCCACAGCCACAGTCAACAGAGTCCAACATGGCCCGACAAGTCAGTTAACGGCCAAGATGGCAAACGTCCATTATGAACATTTGTGAGAGTTTCAGCTAAGGGAGTGGGGAAAAGTGAGCAAAAGTTTGAAGCGTGGGGAAAACTGAGCACAACTAAGGAATTGGGGGCACAGATGGAATAAACCCCAAATATAATGGGACAAAAGCTATCTTGAGGGGAACCAAGAACAAGGAAATTAGTAGGATATTTAGCTTTCCCACACAAGACCTCAACATCCCTAACAATCCCAATTGTTGAAATTGTATCTCTATTAGCAAGCTTAATGGTAACATCGATATCTTCTATCTCAGCTGGTGCAATATCATGCATAATTTCTTTATATAAGGAAATAGGTATTGCACTAGCACTAGCACCCATATCACACAAGCCATGATAACAATGATCTCCTATTTTAACAGAAATAACAGGCATGCCTACCACGGGTCTATGTTTATCTTTAGCACCAGGTTTAGCAATTCTAGCAGTCTCATCACAGAAATAAATAACATGCCCATCGATATTATCAGCCAAGAGATCTTTAAAAATAGCAATATTAGGTTCAACTTTGCTCAGGAGGTGTATAAGTTCTAATATTACTTTTACGAACCACAGTTGAAGCTTTAGCATGATCCTTTATTCTAACAGGGAAAGGTGGTTTCTCAACATAAGCAGTGGGAACAACAGGATCATCATAAGTGATAGTTTTTTCTTCAACTTTAATAGGTGCAACTACTTTTGCTTCAATGGGTGGATTATATTTAAACCACTTCTCCTTAGGAAGAACAACATGAGTAGCAAAGGATTCACAGAAAGAAGCTACTATCTCAGAGTCAAGTCCATATTTAGTGCTAAATTTACGGAAAACATCGGTATCCATAAAAGATTTAACACAATCAAACTTAGGTGTTATACCTGACTCCTTACCTTTGTCGAGATCCCAATCTTCAGAGTTGCGTTTAATTCTCTCCAATAAATTCCATTTGAATTCAATAGTCTTCATCATAAAGGAACCAGTACAAGAAGTATCGAGCATGGAGCGATTGTTGTCAGAAAGCCGAGCATAAATTTTTTGAATAATCGTTTCTCTTGAGAGCTCATTATTGGGGCATGGATATAACATTGACTTAAGCCTCCCCCAAGCTTGAGCGATGCTTTCTCCTTCACGAGGCCAAAAATTATATATATAATTACGATCACGATGAACAAGATGCATAGGATAAAACTTCTGGTGAAATTCCAATTTCAATCGCTTATAGTCCCATGATCCCATATCATCACATAGCCTATACCATGTCAATGCATCTCCCTTCAAAGATAAAGGGAAGACCTTCTTATTGATAAAATCATCGGGCATACATGCAAGCTTAAATAATCCACAAACTTCATCCACATAGATTAAGTGTAAGTCGGGATGCAATGTTCCATCTCCAGCAAAAGGATTAGCTAGTAGTTTCTCTATCATACCCGAAGGAATTTCGAAGTAAACATTTTCATTTTGAGTAGGTCCAGTAGGTTGAGGAGCAACTATTTGCTCTACCGGTCGGGGTGAAGATACCCCGAACAAGCCCCTCAAAGGATTACTTTCCATAGTAACAAGTGACAGTAAATTTCAGCACACTATATAAATTTTCCTTACCAAATTCCACCTACCAAAGGCGCTTCACTCCCCGGTAACAGCGCCAGAAAAGAGTCTTGATGACCCACAATTATAGGGATTTATCGTAGTCCTTTTGATAAGTAAGAGTGTCGAACCCAACAAGGAGCAGAAGGAAATGATAAGCGGTTTTCAGCAAGGTATTCTCTGCAGCACTGAAATTATCAGTAAAAGATAGTTTTGTGATAAGGTAATTGGTAACGAGTAACAAGTGTAAATAAAGTGCAGCAAGATGGCCCAATCCTTTTTGTAGAAAAGGACAAGCCTGGACAATTTCTTATATAGAGAAAAGCGCTCCCGAGGACACATGGGAATTATGGTCAAGCTAGTTTTCATCACGTTCATATGATTCGCATTCGGTACTTTGATAATTTGATATGTGGGTGGACCGGTGCTTGGGTGTTGTCCTTACTTGGACAAGCATCCCACTTATGATTAACCCCCATTGCAAGCATCCGCAACTACAACAGAACTATTAAGGTAAACCTAACCATACCATGAAACATATGCATCCAAATCAGCCCCTTACGAAGCAACACATAAACTAGGGTTTAAGCTTCTATCACTCTAGCAACCCATCATCTACTTATTACTTCCCAATGCCTCCCTATATGCCCAAACAATGGTGAAGTGTCATGTAGTCGGCGTTCACATGACACCACTAGAGGGATGACAACATACATCTCATCAAAATATCGAACGAATACCAAATTCACATGACTACTAATAGCAAGACTTCTCCCATGTCCTGAGGAACAAACATAACTACTCACAAAGCATATTCATGTTCATAATCAGAGGGGTATTAATATGCATAATGGATCTGAACATATGATCTTCCACCAAGTAAACGAACTAGCATCAACTACAAGGAGTAATCAACACTACTAGCAACCCACATGTACCAATCTGAGGTTTGGATACAAAGATTGGATACAAGAGATGAACTAGGGTTTGAGATGAGATGGTGCTGGTGAAGATGTTGATGGAGATTGACCCCCTTCCGATGAGAGGATCGTTGGTGATGACGATGGTGATCATTTCCCCATCCGGGAGGGAAGTGTCCCTGGGAGAACAGCTCTGCCGGAGCCCTAGATTGGTTCCGCCAAGGTTCTGCCTCGTGGTGGCGGAGTTTCGTCCCGTAAGCTTGCTTATGATTTTTTTTCTCGATGAAAGACTCCATATAGCAGAAGATGGGCATCGGAGGGCCACCAGGGGGCCCACGAGGCAGGGGGCGTGCCCCCACCCTCGTGGCTGGTGGGTGGCCCCCCTCTAGTACTTCTTGCGCTTAGTATTTTTTATATATTCTGGAAATAACTTCCGTGAAGCTTCAGGACTTTTGGAGCTGTGCAGAATAGGTCTCTAATATTTTCTCCTTTTCCAGCCCAGAATTCCAGCTCCCGGCATTCTCCCTCTTTATGTAGACCTTGTAAAATAAGAGAGAATAGGCATAAGTATTGTGACATAATGTGTAATAACAGCCCATAATGCAATAAATATTGATATAAAAGCATGATGCAAAATGGACGTATCAACTCCCCCAAGCTTAGACCTCGCTTGTCCTCGAGCGAAAGCCGAAATCAAAAAATATGTCCACATGTTTAGAGATAGAGGTGTCGATAAAAATAAAATATGAGCATGAGGGCATCATGATCATTCTTAGAACAGCAGCATATATATATATATATTGTCATATGATCTCTTATGCTAAAGTAACAATTCAATCACAATTTCAAGTATGAATCATAAACTTCATTGAGAACCAACAAACTCTAATCTCAGTCATTGAGGCAATTGCAATTTATCATAACATAGGAAAGAGTCAATATAGGAGCTTTTCAGCAAGTCCACATACTCAACTATCATTTAGTCTTTCACAATTGCTAACACTCACGCAATATTTATGGGTATGAAGTTTTAATCGGACATAGAGAAAGATAGGGGCTTATAGTTTTGCCTCCCAATGTTTTACCTCAAGGGTAATGTCAACAATAATAGTTCATGAAGACTCACATCCAATTAGCTATATATATCAGGATCTTTCCAACACATGGTGCTTGCCAAAGGATAAAATGTAAAAAGGAAAGGTGAAGATCACCATGACTCTTATGTAAGGTAGAAGATAAAAGTAAAAAATAGGCCCTTCGCAGAGGGAAGCAGAGGTTGTCATGCGCTTTTATGGTTGGATGCACAAAATCTTAATGCAAAAGAACATCACTTTATATTGCCACTTGTGATATGGACCTTTATTATGCAGTCCCTCACTTTTATTTCTTCCATATCACAAGATCGTATAAAGCTTATTTTTTCCGCACTAATAAGTCATACATATTTACAGAGCAATTTTTATTGCTTGCACCGATGGCAACTTACTTGAAGGATCTTACTCAATCCATAGGTAGGTATGGTGGACTCTCAAGGCAAAAATGGGTTTAGGGATATTTGGAAGCACAAGTAGTATCTCTACTTGGTGCAAAGAAATTGGCTAGCATGAGAGGGAAAGTCAAGTTCAACATGTTGGATGATCCATGACAATATAATTTATCTCAGATGTAAGAAAACATAACCCATTACGTTGTCTTCCTTGTCCAACGTCAACTCTTAGCATGTCATACTTTAATGAGTGCTCACAATTAAAAAAGATGTCCAAGCTAGTATATTTATATGTGAATCTCTCTTTCTTTATTACTTCATTTTCATTGCAACGATGACCAAAACTATGGTTGTCAACTCTCAACAACTTTTATTCATCATACTCTTTATATGTGAGCTCATTACTTTCCATAGGATCCATATGATCTCTTTGTTTCTTTTTATTTCTTCTCTTATTTTATTCCCTCAAGATCATAGCAAAATAATAAAGCCCTTGACTCAACACTAATCTTTATTATATATAGCTCATGGACTTGATTACATAGAAGGATCATAAAGCAAAACTCACAACTAGATCATACTAAAACTTTATTCTACTAGATCAAGATATTATCAAAAGGATCGAACTAAGAAAAATGGTAAAGATAAAAGTTGTGATGGTGATACGATACCGGGGCACTCCTCTAAGCTTGGAAGTTGCCAAGGGGAGTGCCCATACCCATGTGATTGTATCTCTTTTGTCGGTGAAGGAGTTGGAGTTGTTGATGATGTAGGATTGTCGTCCCTCTTCCAAGGCATAGGCTCACCATCGTAGAAGGATGATCGAGTCTCCTAAGTCCTCAAATCTGAAGCCAAACTCATCCTCTTAACTCTATATTCATACTCACAGTTTTGATTTTGCATGTCATAGATCTGGGCTTGGAGGTGCTCGATTTTCTCATGAAGCTTGAAGATGGCCTCCCCAATGTCCTTGACGTCCAGCTTGTGGTTGTTGGTGAACTCCGTGATCATTATGTGATTGGAGTCGAGTCCACGCTCCACCATCTCCTGACACTTGAAAACTTGTTGCTCCAATGCCTCGAGCCTTGTCTCCGTGCTTCCGGTCCTCCTTGGTCCCTCGACATCGCGAATGTGCAACAACCCCTCACGCATCTCAATGGTTTGAGGGTGTTGCAGCACCTCCGCAAGGCAGGGATTGATGACCTTCTCGAAGAACTTGTCCTTGGGGGCACTTGAAGACGACATGACGACCTAGATCTGTCAGAAAAACAACTCGAAACAAAGACATGAGATATTTGTGTGATACGGTGGTCAAAACCTTAAGGAGATTATATAATGAATTTTTACCGACCAAAAGAAGTATCGTGCAAGAAAACAGAGTCCAGAGAACACACGAGGTTCCCACGAGGCAGGCGGCACGCCCAGGGGGTAGGGCGCGCCCTCCACCCTCGTGGAAGCCTCGTGTCCTTTCCGGTCTGCTTCTTATTTTCCTATTTTTTTAAATATTCCAAAACGGAGAAAAATTGCCATTAGAACTGTTTTGGAGTCGGTTTACTTACCGTACCACATACCTATTCCTTTTCAGAGTCTGAAATGTTCTGGAAAGTGTCCCTTATGTATTCCTCCGGGGTTACGGTTTCAATAATATTGGTTTCAACATTTACGGGATTACCTGAGATATAATGTTTGATTCTTTGACCGTTCACCACCTTTGGATTTGTGCCTTCGGGATAGCACATAATCACTCTTGACCCAACGTCTTGGTCCGTAAAGGAGGTGTTAGTGCGGCGAGCGAGGCAATCGGACTATGCGGCTTTACCACTCTCACTTAGCCATAGGAGTTTGACAATGGGGTTGTAAGATAGCCCATGGTGCGTATGCAGCTATCGAACTTAGATGCCTTTAGACACGTGTCTGAACAAAGCCAGACCTTCATGTAATATGGAAGAAATCGCTAGAGATTAATTAGTCACCGAATTGCGGACTAGCTCTCGCAGCATCACGACAGTCAGTTTTAGGCTTTCTCTACCAAGGTGCTTGACCGGGCTAGCTGGAAACATAATCGTAGAAGTTCTCCCTTTACTACCTTAGCCGAAAAACGGAATGTAAGGTGACAAGCACAGGAGTCCGGCAACCCAACTATTGACCAAAGACGTGATTTGGAGCCGATGCATATAATGCAGTATTCGGGACGCCGAAGTATACTCTGAGAGTGTTCGGACTTTCTATTGTTGAATATATGTATATGGCTTGAATAGAGCCCTTGGCGATTTAAGTCGTACCAAGTTGTATATGCCAATTTCAACGTAAAGAGGAAAACAGAGAAAAAAAAGGCCGATACCAAACAAGGCTGGGCGAACCTATTTCCATTATGATCTGATTGGTACATCAAAACGTATTTTTATAGAAGATGCAATAAGCATCACGGCTATTTTACATGCCGAGAACAAGGGAATGTTGTATACAGGTCCTACATTTGAAAAATAATCTAGAAGATCTTTTGGACATACTGTCACACGTCTGTGCCGCTTTTCACCTTGGTTTAGGATCCTTTGAGGGGATCGACAATCGAGTATGTATAAAGGGCCTAGAGATTGATGTGGGCTGTAAAGAACCTGAAAAAAATAAGAAGAAAAAGGGGGAGCAATATGTAGCTCCGGATAGGGTCAAGCCGTATCGTGGACCCTATGTTTAGCATGCCTCCATCCTTGCCCATGGTATTTTTAATGCGTAGTTATGTACGCGCAATACGTATGCCGCTAATAGGCTGGGGCATTGGTGGAGGCCGAATTGCTAATCTAGCTCTATATGAGCCGGACTGTCGCTCTGCATGGGTAGACCGAACTCGTTTAACAGTGTCCGGGGCTTGACTGCCAGTGTAATTTTCGGCTTAGCGAGGCCAGCCTGCACCTCGGCCGCGAGGACCGCGCTATGCTCCTCTGTATGGAGGGAGCGCTCCATGTTTCCATTGACTGTTATAATGCCACGTGGTCCAGGCATTTTGAGCTTAAGATAAGCGTAGTGCGGGATTGCGTTGAAACGGGCGAAAGTAGTTCGTCCGAGTAGTGCATGATAGCCACTTTGGAACCGGACAATGTCGAAGATCAAGTCTTTGCTCCGGAAGTTATCCGGTGAGCCGAGGACGACTTCTAGCGTTATGGATCCTGTGCAACAGGCCCTACGCCGGGTATTACCCCTTTAAAGGTGGTTTTAGTGGGCTTGATTCTTGATGGATCAATGCCCATTTTACGGACGGTGTCCTGATAAAGCAGATTAAGACTGTTGTCGCCGTCCATAAGGACTCGCATGAGGTGGAATCCATCAATAATTGGATCAAGAACCAATGCAGTCGAACCCCCATGATGGATACTGGTCGGATGGTCTCTACGATCGAAGGTGATCGGGCAGCCTGACCAGATTAAATTTCGGGGCGACTGGCTCTAGGGCATAGATGTCCTTAACGAGCGCTTGCGCTCCCTCTTGGGGATGTGAGTGACATAGATCATGTTTACTATTTTGACCTCGGGGGGGGGGGGGGGGGGGATTTCTTCTGTCCCCCTATGTTATGTAGGCGAGGCTCTTCATCATCGTCCTCGTTGGGCGGCCCTTTCCCCTTGTGTTCGGTGTTGAGCTTGTCGGCCTATTTAAATACCCAACGATTTATGTTGGTGTGATTGGCAGGCTTATCGGGGGTGCCATGAATTTGGCAAGGCCGGTCGAGTATTCTGTCCAAACTAGATGGACCATCTCTATTTCCTTTGAATGACTTCTTCTACTGACTGGGTTTAGAGCCACTGAATCCGGCGTTAACCGCCGTGTCTTCGACTTCTTGGTTGTTGTTTCAATGTTTGTGCTTGTTGCGTCATGGCTTGCCATTGCCATCCCTGGCTTCGGAGGTGCCAGGGTCGCTGGTGCTGTTGCTTCTACGAGCTACCAGCTATCTTCTCCCGCGCAAAAGCGGGTCATAAGTGTGGTAAGGGCTGCCAGGGACTTCGGCTTTTCTTGGCCAAGGTGTCGGGCGAGCCACTCGTCTCGGACGCTATGTTTAAAGGCCGCGAGGGCTTCGGCATCCGGACAATCCACAATTTGGTTCTTTTTAATTAAGAACCTGGTCCAGAGTTTCCGGGCTGATTCTCCGGGTTGCTGGACTATGTGACTAAGGTAATCGACGTCTGGGGGCCGAACATAGGTACCTTGGAAGTTGTCTCTCCAAGTCTTCCTAGTTGCCGATAGAGTTCTCTGGGAGGCTGTTTAGCCAGTGCCGAGCTGGTCCCTTTAATTTGAGCGGGAGGTATTTGATGGCATGGAGATCATCACCACGTGCCATGTGGATATGGAGAAGAAAGTCTTCGATCCATACTGCGGGATCTATCGTACTGCCGTATGATGCAATGTTGACGGGTTTAAACCCTTCTGGGAACTGATGTTCCATTACTTCGTCGGTGAAGCATAGGGGGTGTGCGGTGCCTCTGTACCGGGCGATATCGCACCATAGTTCGGACGAAGGCCGTATGCGGTTTTCGGCCCGTGTGAGGTTATGTCTATCACGCCATGTATGATGGCTGTCCTCGCGCATTGGAGCACGCCCCCTCGATCCATAGATTCATCTTCTTAGACCAGCTCTATTGTCCAGGTCCTTGCATAATTCGTAGGTATAGCTCGGGGTCGTCGAATTGAGGTAGTAGCTTGCGCTTCGGGTAACTCTTAGTTGGGCATTCGAGGCCGTATTCCTCGGCTGCCAGGACATTAGTCCATTTTTCATTGAGTAACTCCTGATCAGCTTGAAGTTGTTGCTGCTTCTTTTTCAGGCTTCTTGCAGTTGTTATTAGCCTGCGCTTAAAGCGCTCTGGCTCGAGGGGCTCCTCTGGCACCATAAAGTCTTCGTTGCCGAGGCTCACATCCTCTTAGGAGATCGGTAGGTAGTTACTATCCTCCGAGTCTTCGTTCCTGATTGGATCATCGGGGTTAACTTTCCCATCCTTCGAATCATCATGTTCGAATGTTGGCTCGACAGGGGCTTCGGGGACTTCGGCGTTCTCCGGAGTGTTATTGTCTTCGGTGCCGGTATTACTGTCTTTTTCGCGACGCAATTTTGAGCGGCGCCGTTGACGTCGGCGCTTTGGAGGTGCTTCGGTAGGATTGTCCTCAACCGGATCCTTCTTGCTATCATCATCATCCTCTTTGGGTGTATCCACCATGTATACGTCGTATGTGGAGGTGGCCGTCCAATGTTCGGTAAACGGAAGGTTTTGGCCTTGATCGTCTCCGGCATTGTCGTCCATACCGTCGATGTCTTCGGAGGCATAGTCCAGCATGTCGGTTAGATCTTCGATAGTGGCTATGAAGTGGGTGGTGGGTGGGACGTAAAATTCCCCGCTCTCAGCCCCTAGCCCGGGCTAGGCGTAATTCGGAAGTGATTCCTCTGTAATGGCGAGGGATCGCATTAAGTCCAGGGCCTCGTTTAGGAGCGAGGTTTGGACAGGGAAGCGAGAGTTCGTCGGGCTGACCGAGGTGAGGTCCTCCTGGCTGCGCCCGCTTGTCGCGGACCTCGAGAGTTCAGATTTAAAGTCCGAGGGAGAGTCCGACGCTTTAGCGACGAGGGGAGTTCGGTTCGTCTTTCATCTTGCTGATGACATCGTCTCCTCCGGATCTCCGGTAGCGAGTTCCATAATGGCACGTAGTCCGACGGGATCTAAATTCCTGTCTTCAGACCCGGTGGTCCGCTCTGGATCTAAGGCTAGAGCGGCAGTCGGGGCCGCGAATCCTTCGAAGATCAAGTCTCCTCGGATATCAGCGACATAGTTTAGGTTCCCGAAACTGATTTGATGACCAAGGGCGTAGCTGTCGATCTGCTAAAGGTGGCCAAACGAGTTGGCACGCAGTGCGAAGCCGCTGAATACGAAGATTTGGCCGGGAGGAAAGTTTCCTCCGAAACAGCATCATTGTAGGTAATCGAGCGAGCCATCGACCCTTCTGTTGACAGCATAGAGGAACTCTCAATGAAAGCACCAATGTCGGTGTCAAAACCGGCCGATCTCGGGTAGGGGGTCCCGAACTGTGCGTCTTAGGATCAAAGGTAACAGGAGGCAGGGGACACGATGTTTACCCAGGTTCGGGCCCTCTTAATGGAGATAATACCCTACTTCCTGCTTGATTGACTTTGATGAGTATAGGGGTTACAAGAGTTGATCTACCTCGAGATCGTAATGGCTAAACCCTAGATTGTTGGGGAACGTTGCAGAAAACAAAAAATTTCCTACTCGTTTCACCAAGATCATCTAGGAGTTCATCTAGAAACGAGTCATTGGATGCATCTACATACCTTTGTAGATCGCGCACGGAAGCATTCAAAGAACGGTGATGATGTAGTTGAACACGACGTGATCCAAATCACCGATGACCAAGCGCCGAACGGACGGCACCTCTGCGTTCAACACACGTACGGGACGGGAGACGTCTCCTCCTTCTTGATCCAGCAAGGGGGGAGGAGAGGTTGATGAAGATCCAGCAGCACGACGGCGTGGTGGTGGATGCAGGGCGTCACAGTAGCAGGGCTTCGCCTATGCTACAAGAGGGAGACGTAACGGGGAGAGAGGGAGGCGCCAGGGGCTTGGTATGAAGTCCCTCCTCTCCCTCACTATATATAGGGGTGCCAAGGGGGGGCGCCGGCCCTAGTAGATGGAATCTACTAGGGGGGGCGGCGGCCAAGGGTGGGGGGCTTGCCCCCCAAGCAAGGGGCGCCCCCTCTAGGGTTCCCCCCCAACCCTAGGCGCATGGGCCCTTGGGGGGGTGGTGCCCCAGCCCACTTTGGGCTGGGTTCCCTCCCACTTCAGCCCACGGGGCCCCCCGGAATAGGTGGCCCCACCCGGTGGACCCCCGGGACCCTTCCGGTGGTCCCGGTACAATACCGGTGACCCCGAAACTTGTCCCGATGGCCGAAACAGCACTTCCTATATATAATTCTTTACCTCTGGACCATTCCGGAACTCCTCGTGATGTCCGGGATCTCATCCGGGACTCCGAACAATATTCGGGTTACTGCATATACATATCTTCTCAACCCTAGCGTCTCCGAACCTTAAGTGTGTAGACCCTACGGGTTCGGGAGACAAGCAGACATGACCGAGACGACTCTCCGGTCAATAACCAACAGCGGGATCTGGATACCCATGTTGGCTCCCACATGCTCCACGATGATCTCATTGGATGAACCACGATGTCGAGGATTCAATCAACCCCGTATGCAATTCCCTTTGTCAATCGATATGTTACTTGCCCGAGATTCGATCGTCGGTATCCCAATACCTCGTTCAATCTCGTTACCGGCAAGTCACTTTACTCGTACCGTAATGCATGATCCCGTGACCAGACACTTGGTCACTTTGAGCTCATTATGATGATGCATTACCGAGTGGGCCCAGTGATACCTCTCCGTCATACGGAGTGACAAATCCCAGTCTTGATCCATGTCAACCCAACAGACACTTTCGGAGATACCCGTAGTAGACCTTTATAGTCACCCAGTTACGTTGTGACGTTTGGTATACCCAAAGCACTCCTACGGTATCCGGGAGTTACACGATCTCATGGTCTAAGGAAAAGATACTTTGACATTGGAAAAACTCTAGCAAACGAACTATACGATCTTGTGCTATGTTTAGGATTGGGTCTTGTCCATCACATCATTCTCCTAATGATGTGATCTCGTTATCAATGACATCCAATGTCCATAGTCAGGAAACCATGACTATCTGTTGATCAACGAGCTAGTCAACTAGAGGCTTACTAGGGACATGTTGGTGTCTGTTATTCACACATGTATTATGATTTCCGGATAACACAATTATAGCATGAATAAAGACAATTATCATGAACAAGGAAATATAATAATAATCTTTTATTATTGCCTCTAGGGCATATTTCCAACATAGATGTCTAGCATGTATGATTGTGATTGCCTGTACGGGCTAAACCCTCTGATTTATATAGACACCGGAGGGACCTAGGGTTGTACAAAGTTGGTTTACAGAGAAGGGAATCTTCATATTCGAATGCCAAGCTTGCCTTCCACGCCAAGGAGAGTCCCATCCAGACACGGAGGGAAGCCTTCTATCTTGTTTCTTCATGGCCCACCAGTCCGACCCATGTCACATAGCCCGGACGCCCGGGGACCCCCTAATCCAGGACTCCCTCAGTACCTGTCAAGTGTTGATGTCACTACAGTTGTTCTTTTAACAAACAATGTTGTTGAAGAGCATAGCTTGGAAACTGAACTTTTAGCCAAAAATCTAGGGATCTAGAGGATATGGGGCTGCATGGCTGCTTGAAGATCTCAGACATGTTTTTGTTGCTTCAGCAGGTTAACAAAATTGTCAGGTATTTGTTGATTTTTTTCCTAGAGTGGAAATAAGAGTAGATAGCGACGAACATGTAGTGGGACGGAGATATTCATATGTTATTATGCAGTGATCAGCAATTCAGCATTGGAGGGAGGCAACTGGGCACGGGCATCAAGATTAACTTCTAGGAGCAACGATAGATGTTGATGATTGACCCCCTCTCGGAGCTACCCATTAAAAGTTGGCAAATATAAACATGGTCCCTCTTACCTCCTCTTTTTACATGTGAGGTAAGAAGGTAAGAGCTAATAAGGCCACTAATTAATGAGATCAACGAAAAGTTTAAAGTGACTTGAACATTGCAGGTTTAAGGTTTTTTTTGCAGATACCTCTCTGAACTTGTTGCATGCATTGGAATCTACATTTACAAAGAACATGATAGGATCAACATCATGATCATTGCAAGCTATGTTGCTGCCAGCTGCTCTCTTAATGCACTAGTGCAATTCAGCTGTCCATTATGATCAGTTGACTTGAACATAATTTTTCTAGACTCTTTGGAAAAGATGTCTATTACCCTTCTTTGCTTTCTATACTAGTTCACTTCAGCTCACAGGACTATGCAGTGCCCAATGTTGCGCAGGCTGGGCAACTTTTTTCACAAGGATTTCAAAGTCCTAGATATAAAATGTGGTTGAATTTGCAAGAAAGGGCACCCTAGGGCGCCTCCTTCTGTTCAAATTGTTGAGGAACGCAGTATTTCAAAAAATTTAACTACGATCACGCAAGATCTATCTAGGAGATGCATAGCAACTAGAGGGGAGAGTGTGTCTACGTACCCTCATAGACCGAAAGCGGAAGCGTTTAGTAACGCGGTTGATGTAGTCGAACTTCGCGATCCAACCGATCCAAGTGCCGAACGCACGGCACCTCCGCGATCAGCACACATTCATCTCGATAAAGTCCCTCGAACTCTTGATCCAGTTGAGACCAAGGGAGAGTAATCTCAGCACGACGGTGTGGTGACGGTTATGATGAAGTTACCGGCGCAGGGCTTCGCCTAAGCACTACGACGATATGATCGAGGTGTGTTTCTGTGGAGGGGGGCACCACACACGGCTAAAAGATCAACTTATGTGTCTTTGGGGTACCCCCTCCCACGTATATAAAGGGGGGAGGAGAGGAGGCCGGCCCTAGGAAGGGGCGTGCCATGGGGGGAGTCCTACTTGGACTCCTAGTCCAAGTAGGAATCGCCCTCCCCCCCCTTTCCTAGTCCAAGTAGGAGAAGAAGGGAAAGAGGAGAGAAGAGAAGGAAGGAGGGGGGCTCCGCCCCCTCTCCTTGTCCAATTCGGATGGGGCAAGGGGGGGGCACCTCTGGTCGGCCCTCTCTCTTCTCCACTAAGGCCCATTGTGGCCCATTAATCCCCCGGGGGGTTCCGGTAACCCCCTAGTACTCCGGAAAATACCCGATACACTTCAGAACCATTCCGGTGTCCGAATATAACCTTCCAATATATCAATATTTATGTATCGACCATTTTGAGACTCCTCGTCATGTCCGTGATCTCATCCGGGACTCCGAACAATCTTCGGTACATCAAATCACATAAACTCATAATACGAATCGCCATCGAACGTCAAGCATGCGGACCCTATGGGTTCAAGAACTATGTAGACATGACCGAGACACCTCTCTGGTCAATAACCAATAGCGGAACCTGGATGCTCATATTGGCTCCTATATATTCTCCGAAGATATTTATCGGTCAAACCACATAACAACATACGTTGTTCCCTTTGTCATCGGTATGTTACTTGCCCAAGACTCGATCATCGGTATCCTCATACCTAGCTCAATCTCGTTACCAACAAGTCTCTTTACTCGTTCCGTAATGCATCATCCCGTAAGTAACTCATTAGTCACATTGCTTGCAAGGCTTATAGTGATGTGCATTACCGAGAGGGCCCAGAGATACCTCTCCAATACTCAGAGTGACAAATCCTAATCTTGATCTATGCCAACTCAACAAACACCATTGGAGACACCTATAGAGCATCTTTATAATCACCCAGTTACGTTGTGACGTTTGATAGCACACAAGGTGTTCTTCCGGTATTCGGGAGTTGCATAATCTCATAGTCAGAGGAACATGTATAAGTCATGATCAAAGCAATAGCAATAAAACTAAACGATCATTTATGCTAAGCTAATGGATGGGTCTTGTCCATCACATCATTCTCTAATGATGTGATCCCGTTCATCAAATGACAACACATGTCTATGGTCATGAAACTTAACCATCTTTGATTAACGAGCTAGTCTAGTAAAGGCATACTAGGAACACTCTGTTTGTCTATGTATTCACACATGTACTAAGTTTCCAGTTAATAAAACTCTAGCATGAATAATAAGCATTTATCATGATATAAGGAAATATAAATAACAACTTTATTATTGCCTCTAGGGCATATTTCCTTCAGTCTCCCACTTGCACTAGAGTCAATAATCTAGTTCACATCGTCATGTGATTTAACACCAATAATTCACATCTTTATGTGATTAGTTCACATCATCGTGTGACTAATACCGAAAGGGTTTTACTAGAGTCAATAATCTAGTTCACATTGCTATGTGATTAACACCCAAAGAGTACTAAGGTGTAATCATGTTTTGGTTGTGAGAGAAGCTTAGTCAATGTGTCTGTCACATTCAGAGCCGTATGTATATTGCAAATTTTCTATGTCTACAATGCTATGCATGGAGCTACTCTAGCTAACTGCTCCCACTTTCAATATGTATCCAGATTGAGACTCAAAGTCATCCACATCGGTGTAAAAACTTGCATCGACGTAACTCTTTACGACGAACTCTTTATCACCTCCATAACTGAGAAATATCTCCTTAGTCTTCTAAGAATAATTTTGACCGTTGTCAAGTGATCCACTCCAGGATCAATATCGTACCTCCTTGCCACCAAAAGTGATCCACACACTTTTGGTGGACAAAAGTGATCCACACACTTTCTTGTAAATACAGGCTTCACCAAAAGTCTGTATAAAACCATATGCTTTGATCACTTTATCAAAGCATATATTCCAACTCTGAGATGTTTGCACTAGTCCAGAGATGGATTGCTGGAGCTTGCACACTTTGTTAGCACCTTTAGGATTGACAAAACCTTCTTGTTGCATCATATACAACTCTTCATTAAGAAATCCATTAAGGAATGCATTTTTGACATCCATTTGCCAGATTTTATAAAATGTGGCAATTGCTAACATGATTCGGACAGACTTAAGCATCGCTACGAGTGAGAAAATCTGATCATAGTCAACACCTTGAACTTGTCGAAATTTTTTTGCGACAATTCAACCTTTGTAGATAGTAACACTGTTATCGGCATCCGTCTTCCTCTTAAAGATCCATTTATTCTCAATGGCTCACTGATCATCGGGCAAGTCAATCAAAGTCCATACTTTGTTCTCATACATGGATCCCATCTCAGATTTCATGGCCTCAAGCCATTTCGCGGAATCTGGGCTCATCATCACTTCCTCATAGTTCATAGGTTCGTCATGGTCTAGTAACATGACTTCCAGAACAGGATTACCGTACTACTCTGGTGCGGACCATACTCTGGTTGACCTACGAGGTTCGGTAGTAACTTGATCTGAAGTTTCATGATCATCATCATTAGCTTCCTCACTAATTGGTGCAGGAATCACTAGAACTGATTTCTGTGATGAACTAGTTTCCAATTCGGGAGAAGGTACAATTACCTCATCAAGTTCTACTTTCCTCTCACTCACTTCTTTCGAGAGAAACTCCTTCTCTAGAAAGGATCCATTCTTAGCAACGAATATCTTGCCTTAGGATCTGTGATAGAAGGTGTACCTAACAGTCTCCTTTGGGTATCCTATGAAGATGTATTTCTCCAATTTGGGTTCGAGCTTATCAGGTTGAAGTTTTTTCACATAAGCATCACAGTCCCAAACTTTAAGAAATGGCAGCTTAGGTTTCTTGCCAAATCACAGTTCATACATTGTTGTCTCAAACGGATTAGATGGTGCCCTATTTAACGTGAATGCAGCTGTCTCTAATGCATAACCCCAAAATAATAGTGGTAAATCGGTAAGAGACATCATAGATCGCACCATACCTAATAAAGTACGGTTACGACATTCGGACACACCATTACGCTATGGTATTCCAGGTGGCGTGAGTTGCGAAACTATTCCACATTGTTTCAAATGAAGACCGAACTCATGACTTGAATAATCACCTCCACTATCAGATCGTAGAAACTTTTATTTTTTTGTTATGATGATTTTCCACTTCACTTTGAAATTCTTTGAACTTTTCAAATGTTTCAGACTTATGTTTCATTGAGTAGATATACCCATATCTGCTCAAATCATCTGTGAAGGTCAGAAAATAACGATACCCACCGCGAACACTCATTGGACCGCATACATCAGTATGTATTATTTCCAATAAGTCAGTTGCTCGCTCCATTGTTTCGGAGAACGGAGTCTTAGCCATATTGCCCATGAGGCATGGTTTGCAAGCATCAAGTGATTCCAAAAGCCCATCAGGATGGAGTTTCTTCATGCGCTTTACACCAATATGACCTAAATAGCAGTGCCACAAATAAGTCGCACTATCATTATTAACTTTGCATCTTTTGGCTTCAATATTATGAATATGTGTATTACTACGATCGAGATTTAATAAACCATTCACCTTGGGTGTATGACCACAGAAGGTTTTATTCATGTAAACAGAACAACAATTATTTTTTGACTTAACTGTATTGCAATAAACATGATCCAATCATATTATGCTCAACGCAAACACCAAATAACATTTATTTTAGGTTCAACACTAATCCCGAAGGTAAAGGGAGTGTGCGATGGTGATCTTATCAACCTTGGAATCACTTCCAACACACATCGTCACCTTGCCCTCAACTAGTCTTTGTTCATTTTGTAACTCCTGTTTCAAGTTACTAATCATAGCAACTGAACCAGTATCAAATACTCAGGGGCTACTGTCGGTGTCAAAACCGGCGGATCTCGGGTAGGGGGTCACGAACTGTGCGTCTAAGGCGGATGGTAACAAGAGGCAGGGGACACGATGTTTTACCCAGGTTTGGGCCCTCTTGATGGAGGTAAAACCCTATGTCCTGCTTGATTAATATTGATGATATGGGTAGTACAAGAGTAGATCTACCACGAGATCAGAGAGGCTAAACCCTAGAAGCTAGCATATGGTATGATTGTATGTTATTGTGTCCTACGGACTAAAACCCTCCGGTTTATATAGACACCGGAGGGGGCTAGTGTCGGTGTCAAAACCGGCAGATCTCGGGTAGGGGGTCCCGAACTGTGCGTCTAAGGCGGATGGTAACATGAGGCAGGAAACACGGTGTTTTACCCAGGTTCGGGCCCTCTTGATGGAGGTAAAACCCTACGTCCTGCTTGATTTATTCTTGATGATATGAGTATTACAAGAGTTGATCTACCACGAGATCGGAGAGGCTAAAACCTAGAAGCTAGCCTATGGTATGATTGTATGTTATTGTGTCCTACGGACTAAAACCCTCCGGTTTATATAGACACCGGAAAGGGCTAGGGTTACAAAAGGTTGGTTACAAAGGAGGAGATATACATATCTGTATTGCCTAGCTTGCCTTTCACGCCAAGTAGAGTCCCATCTGGACACGAGACGAAGTCTTCAATCTTGTATCTTCATAGTCTAACAGTCCGGCCAAAGGATATAGTCCGGCTGTCCGGAGACCCCCTAATCCAGGACTCCCTCAGTAGCCCCTGAACCAGGCTTCAATGATGATGAGTCCGGCGCGCTGTGTTGTCTTCGGCATTGCAAGGCGGGTTCCTCCTCCGAACACATCACAGAAGAATTTGAATACAAGGATAGTGTCCAACCCTGCAAAATAAGTTCCACATACCACCGTAGAGAGAATAATATTTCCACAAATCTTAATCTGCTGACACGTTTTGGCAACATGACATCAAGCCATGGCTCGGTGATTAGTTTCTTCAACCAGCTCCACACATAACATGAGGCGGTTTCTTGACACGTCTTGTCAAAGCAGAGATCGTTTTCCCCTAATTACGGGATTCTCATCAATAAGGTCGTGGGTAACCCAACCGTGTCTAGGACTCCTAGATTATAGGCAAGTCCCAAACGGCTATGGAGAGGACGCTTGATATTCACCCTCTTTATAAAGGGACAAGGCTTTTACTTTTTTCCCTCCCGTGCTCGATCGAATCCTTCCCCCGCCTCGAGTTCTAACACCCCAAGCCCATGTCAGGTTCTTCGGACCTTCAATCATGTTCGGATCCAGCCTTCAAGGCCGGTGGATGCCCTCCTCCGTTATGGAAGAGGATATCAAGTTGAGGGAGGCCAGATACCTAACCGCCGAGGTTTCGCATCGGCTGCCTGCCCGAGGGCAGGTCGTCCCTACTCCCGAACCCAACGAGAACATTGTGTTCATCTCCCACTTCCTCCGAGGCCTAGGCCTCACCCTGGATCCCTTTGTTAGGGGTTTGATGTTCTATTACGGGCTAGATTTCCACGATCTAGCCCTGGACTCATTTCTCCACATCTCGGCATTTATTGTCGTATGTGAGGCCTTCCTCCGCATTACCCCTCACTTCGGCCTGTGGCTCAAGACCTTTGACGTGAAGCCGAAGGTGGTCGAGGGGCAGCACGTAGCGTGCAGAGGCGCATTAATAAGTAAAATCGCTGGAGCTCCATGGCCAAAGGGTTCCTTTCCAGAGGTGTCAGGATTATGGCAGCGGGAGTGGTTTTACATCACAGCTCCTAGAAGTGCCAAGTGGGTGGCTGCTCCTGCTTTCCGCTCGGGCCCTCCACCACAACTGATGTCATGGATTAGCAAAGGGCTGAGCTGGGGTCCAGCCAAGGACGTGCCTATACTGCAAAGCCACATTCAAGATCTCTTCGACGGATATTTCAGTCTGGTTAAGGTGGTGCAAGTCATGTTGGTTCGTCGAGTCCAGCCTTGCAAATGCAGGCCCCTCCGCATGTGGGAGTTCAACCCAGAAGGGCCGCGCACTATTCAGAATTTCCTCGGCCTGACGCACGAGGAGATGTACAAATCATTCTTCGGACCCCAAATAGAGTGTCCAGATACTACCGAGGACGTGGGCCTGAGCAGCAACCGTAGCGCCGACCAAGTAAGTAATCCTCTAGCCGAACACACCGTCTTTCATTTACCATGACATCATTCTGAGAAATCGCTCTTTGACCAAGACTGGCTAACAAAGGCGAAGATGATTCGGTGTTCGGCCCCCCTTCCTGAGGGTTTGGAGAATCCGGTACTGCAAAAGATGCTCGAGTTAGCACCTTGCCCAGAGCCCTCAAAGGAAGATAAAGGGGGGAATAATGAGGTCGAAAGCGGGCCCCCATCGCTACCAATTCCAACCGAGGGAATGAGCGCCTCTGTGAAGGAGGATAACCAAGGGGAAGAATCCGATCTTCTCTCGCTTCGGGGAAGGAAGAGGACTGCCTCTGAAGATCCGGAAACCAAGGCTTCCAAACGGGGGAAGAAGTCTCCACCAGAGGGTCCTGCCTCGGAGGGTGCTTTTGCCGCACAAAGTCCGCGCGGGGATCTGCCCTCTAACGAGTTGTAAGTAATCAAAAAGTACTTTAATAGTGAAGATATACTACCTTACCTCTGAGGAAAATAACCGAAGCATTTATCTTGCAGTTTGGATCTTAGCCCTTCTTAGCAGAGCTCGTCTTCGGGGGATCTTCTTCTGGAGACGATGGAGAGCGAAACGCCTCCCCCGGACTCCCCCGCTCAAGAAGCGGGCGACCTTGAAGTGTCGTCACGGAGGGCCTCTCCAGATCCGGTGAGGCCAGAAGATAATCCTATAGTCACCCGAAGTCCCCAGCGTCCGGCTCTTGAAGAGAGCAAACAAAAGAGTCTAGCACCGTCTGGTATGCGGTCGGACGTACTGAGGGAGCTGTTGGAGCGAGCGGCCATCTCAGAAGAACACCATACGTTGATGGGTACGGTGATGGAAAGAATTTCATCCGCCGAAAGCGGATTGCATGAAGCTTTTATGAGTCTACTGACGGGCTTTGAGGTACGTGAAATGATATACTTTTTAATAGTACCGCACATTTTTAGGTGTGCCCTATGTAGATAGTAGCCCCAAAGACTCTGGTTGTCATCGAGAACGGCGGCAAACAGAGGATCGTAGTCCCAGGTAATAACCAAACCGCCTTTATGTGCAGGTGGTGGAAGCTCTGGTGGCTAGCCGGACTAATGAGTTTGCCGAACTAAAGCGGCAACTGGATGCGGCAGATGCCGACATCGAGCTTGTTAACAAGCGGCTTGATGAGGCACAGGGTAAGTGATGTTTTCTGGTGAATGTCACATAGTAAGAGCAGCATGATGCCAGTATCTTTAATATGTTGTGAGTGCAGATGGAGCTGCCACCGTGGAGACCCTTCGGGCGGAGCTTGCCCGAGCCAAAGAACAAGCAAGAAGTAGTAATGCGGCTGCTTTGAAGGCAGCCGAAGAGTTAAGAGCCGAGAAGGCCACGCATTGCGAGAGCAAAGAGAGGATGGCCAAGATGGCCGTAAAGTTAAAAGACACTGCCGACCGTTGCCGGTTCCTTGAAGAAGAGAACCAAGCGAAGGCAACAGACCTTGAAAAGGCCGCGGTGGCGACCAAGGACACCCACTCTGCCATGAGAGCGAAGAAGGAGGAGCTGCGTGAAGCCAGTGATATTGTGGCTGGGAAGCCCTTTTTGCTGCGGAGGAAGTTTGGAGATCCGTGGTATGCCCCTCTGGATCGGCTGTGGAGTTCGGCAGATGCATATATGGACTTGGCGGCGAGCGCTGTCAATGTGACCGAATACTTTCGAGATCAAACAGATCGTGAAGTGGACAAGCTGTTCTGGTCGCAATTTAACGTTCCTGAGCGTCCGCTTCCCTTGACTAATCAGCTAGCCAAATGGGCTGAACTCAGTAGATTGTCCGGACTCGCCATGAGGTCCGTCGTAGATCATCTGTGGCCGGAAGAGCCGAAGCCGAACAGCTATTTCAGCTTAGTGCAGCAGTTCCTTGGTGCGGTGTCGCGCATCAATGCGATGAATAGGTCGGCGTGCATAAAAGGCTCGCGGATGGCCCTTGCCCGTGTCAAAGCATACTGGGCGGAGATGAATGCTACCATTGTTGCAGCGTAGGGTTCGGCCATAGGCCAAGTGGCTGCCGAGCACTATTTTGAAGAAGTTCTTGAGGGCGCTCGTTTGATAGAGGCCCAGTGCTCGAAGAATATTATGTTTGAGTGACATGTATTCCCATTGTAAAAACAATGTTTATGAAGTTTATTAAGGCTATATTTATACTTTTTCCTGAAAGTAATATGATGCCTCCTGTGCGGCCGTTTATGTATATATGTATATAACCTAAAAGATTGCAGTCGTCGGCTTCAACCCCCACGCATATAATGCGGAGGTGTTCACAGAAGACGCGTGTTCACACTTAATCCAACGTCTTGGTCCTATTAAGGAGGTGATAGCGCAGAGAACGAGGCAACCGGACTATAATGTTTTAACACTTTCACTTAGCCATAGGAGTTTGACGGTGGGGCTACTATATAGCCCCTGGTGGCTCCGCACTCTCCTGAATTCGGGGTGCGTTCCTGCATGGCCGGGAAACGGCCCTTCGTTAAGGCGGAGGAATTCTAACATTCCGATAGGTCATCGAGTGGTTGACCAGTCTCACGCTATATCATGACAGTCAGTTTTCGGCTTTCTCTACTGAGGTGCTCGTCCGGATGACCCGAGGCACAATCGCAGTAGTTCTCCTGGTGCCGCCTTAGCCGATAGAGCGGAACGTAAGGCAGCAAAACACAGGAGCCGGGCAAACCCAACATTTGACTAAAGACATGATTCGGAGCTGATGCATATAAGGCCAAACTCGCGATGTCGAACACTCCCTAAGGTATTCGGTCTTTATGGTATAAACCGGGCCTAAACAGTGCCCTTTGTAAGAAGCCCCTGGTGTCCAGGTACGTTCATTATTCTGACATGGCCACATGCCAAGACGCCAGCATCCTTCTCAATAGTACTGAGAATCCGAGGGATGTGTATCAACAAGAGACAGTAAGAAAGGTTTACGCAGGGTCTTAATCTAAAAAGAATCCTTGGAACGGGTCCCTGTTGCATGTCTGCGCCTGTGTCTCCGTTGTGCCGTATCCTGGACAGGTGTAGCACGATGGTCATATGTAAAAGAGAGGAACTTAGGTGAAAAGTTGTCGTGCAAAAAGGTAGGTTTAAAGAAACCATGTATAATTCAAGATGAGTAAAAATTGCCACTTGTCTGCACGCGTTGAGCCCCTTGTATTTGTAATAGGGGTGTGGCCATCAAACCTGTATGAATTACATATAGCTTCGTCGGACTCGTCTAACTGTGTCCGTAGTCTTGATGACCTATCAAATGCTTTAGTTGGTGAGGCCGTTTTAGTGTGCGGCTGCCAAGGCAACCGCACTCTCTTCAGCTCGCGGGGATCGCTCAATATTTCCATTTACTGTAATGATGCCACATGGACCGGGCATCTTAAGCTTGAGGGAAGCGTAATGCGGTATTGCATTAAAGCGAGCGAAAGCTTCCCGTCCAAGTAGTGCTTGATAGCCACTTTGGAACGGAGCAATGTCGAAGGTTAAATTTTCGCTACGGAAGTTATCAGGGAAGCCGAATATAACCTCTAGTAGCAGGGAGCCCGTGCAATGAGCCCCTGGGCCTGGCGTTACTCCTTTAAAGGTAGTATTGTTGTGGCAAATTTTCATTGGGTCTATCCCCATTTTGCGGATTGTATCCTGATATATCAGGTTTAGACTGCTGCCACCGTCCATCAGGACTCGTGTGAAGTGGTATCCGTCAATTATTGGATCTAATACCAAGGCAGCCCATCCTGCGCGTCGGATACTTGCTGAGTAATCCCGATGGTCGAAAGTGATCGGTTGGGATGGCCAGTGGCAGGATTCCGCGGTGATAGGCCCTTGGGCATATTTCTCTGGGAGTGCTGCTTTATTTCTCCCCTTGATCATGTGTAACACCTGTACTGTTTTGACTTCTGGTGGAAATTTCTTTTGTTCCCCAGTGTCTTGCTTGAGAGGCTCATCCTCGTCTTCGCTTGGTGTATCCTCCCCCTTGTGTACGGCGTTGAGCTTGCCGGACTGCTTGAAGACCCAACATTCTCTGTGGGTATGATTTGCAGGTTTATCGGGGGTGCTATGGATCTGACATATTTGGTCCAGAATTTTGTTTAGGCTGGACAGTTCATCTCCTTTAGAGGGCGGCTTTTGCTGACCTGGCCGAGAGCTTTTGAATCCGACGTTTACCGCCGTGCTCTTCGGGTTGTCTTGTTTATTCCGGCGCTTATTATCTTTGTTGCGTCGTGATTTCCCATTTCCATCTCTAACTTCGGACGTACTTGGGTCGCTGGTGCTGCATCGGGCTAGCCAGTTGTCCTCGCCCGCGCAGAAGCAGGTCATGAGGCTTGTTAATGTTGCCATTGTTCTCAGCTTTTCTTGGCCGAGGTGTCTGGCAAGCCATTCGTCTCGGACGCTGTGTTTAAAAGCTGCCAAGGCTTCAGCGTCCGGACAGTCGACTATTTGGTTCTTTTTAGTAAGAAACCTGTTCCAAAGCTTTCGGGCTGACTCTCCGGGCTATTGAGTTATATGACTTAAATCGTCCGCATCCGGAGGTCGGACATAAGTCCCTTGAAAATTTGCCCGAAAAGCGTCTTCGAGCTCTTCCCAGCTTCCAATGGAGCTTTCGGGGAGGCTTTTGAGCCAGTGCCTAGCTGGCCCTTTGAGCTTGAGGGGTAAGTACTTGATGGCATAGAGATCATCTCCTCGAGCCATATGGATATGGAGGATATAGTCCTCAATCTAGACCCCAGGGTCCGTTGTTCCGTCGTATGCCTCTATGTTTACGGGTTTGAATCCCTCTGGAAATTCATGGTCCAGCACCTCGTCGGTGAAACATAGGGGGTGTGCGGCACCCCTGTATCGGGGTGTACCGTGATGTTCGGATGTTTGTTGTGTTGCATTGTATGCTGGAGCGCGCTTGCATGGTCCATAGATGGATCTGGTTGCGCCGCCCTTTTGATGCGAGCCCTCGCGTGGATCGCGTATTGGCTTATGTGCGGAGTTGTTTGCCACTCTATGTTGGCCGTGAGGTCGTCTATCCGGCCAGATGGCCGTTTTAATTTTTGGTTGCGGGGGACCTAAGGCCTCCTCATCGAATTTAGGTAGCAACATCCGCTTCGGGTAGCTCTTGGTGGGGCGATTACCGCCGTACTTCGCTGCTGTGTTGAGTACTTTACTCCATCTGATTCTGAGGGTGTCTTACGCAGTCCTGAGCCTTTGCTTCTGCTTTTTTAGAATCCTCGCGGTGGCAACAAGCCTTTGACGGGCATTCTATTGCTCCGGGTGTCCGTCCGGTGTGATGTCGTCCAGACTATTATCTTTGACAGAGTCGGGTTGTTCGGTTTGATTCTCCGTGTTGCCGTGGTCCGGTGATTGTTCACCCTGCTCTAAGGCTGGGTCTATACGATCATTGTTTCTGCCGGGGCGGGATTTGGGGCGGTGCTTACGCCGCCGCTTTGACTACTTCTCGAGGGGACAACCCTCTGTTGCGTCCTTCCATTCCTCGTCGTTGTCATCTTTTGGTGTGTCCACCATGTATACGTCATGTGATGAAGTGGGCGTCCAGTTCCCTGTGGGCAGTGGTTCCTGTTCGTCTCCTGCATCGTCATCCATACCGCCGATGTCTTCAGAGTCGGAGTCGAGCATGTCGGTTAAGTCATCGATAGTGGCTACTAAGTGGGTGGTGGGTGGGCGATGAATTTCTTCGTCATCCGCATCCCAATCCTGCCGGACATAGTTCGGCCAGGATTCTCCTAACAAGGAGAGAGACCTTAATGAGTTCAGTATGTTGCCAAGGGGCGAGTGCTGAAAAATATCCGCGGAGGTAAACTCCATGATCGGCGCCCAATCGGATTCGCTAGGAACGGGCGCAGGCGGTTCGGAGTCCGTGGCCGGAGAAGGATCCGACAGTTTGACAACACGGCTCTCGTGCAGGGTAAGGTCGATGTTCGGCTCGATCGCCGCTGAGGATAAGGCCTCCATGGTGGGGTCCATCCACCCGTCCATGGACGGCGCAACTGGCTCCGAATTGAGGGTTAGAGCGGCTGCCGGTGCGATCTCCTGAACACTGTCCGGTGGTAGAGCTAAATTGTACTCATCGTGACCGTGTGACGCACAAGGCACGGGCTCGAATCCGTCAAAAATCAAGTCTCCGCGGATATCGGCCGTGTAATTTAAGCTTCCAAACCTGACCTAACGGCCAGGGGCGTAGCTTTCGATCTGCTTCAGATGGCCAAGCGAGTTGGCCCGCAGTGTGAAGCCGCCGAACACAAAGATCTATTCGGGGAGAAAAGTCTCACCCTGGACTGCATCGCTATCGATGATCGTAGGAGCCATCAAGCCTAACGGCGACGACACAAAGGAACTCTCAATGAAAGCACCAATGTCGGTGTCAAAACCGGCGGATCTCGAGTAGGGGGTCCCGAACTGTGCGTCTAAGGCGGATGGTAAAAGGAGGCAGGGAACACGATGTTTTACCCAGGTTCGGGCCCTCTTGATGGAGGTAAAACCCTACATCCTGCTTGATTTATTCTTGATGATATGAGTATTACAAGAGTTGATCTACCACGAGATCGGAGAGGCTAAACCCTAGAAGCTAGCCTATGGTACGATTGTATGTTATTGTGTCCTACGGACTAAAACCCTCCGGTTTATATAGACACCGTAAAGGGCTAGGGTTACACAAGGTCGGTTACAAAGGAGGAGATATACATATATGTATTGCCTAGCTTGCCTTTCATGCCAAGTAGAGTCCCATCCGGACACGAGACGAAGTCTTCAATCTTGTATCTTCATAGTCTAACAGTCCGGCCAAAGGATATAGTCTGACTATCCGGAGACCCCCTAATCCAGGACTCCCTCAGCTAGGGTTACACAAGGTCGATTACAAAGGAGGAGATATACATATCCATATTGCCTAGCTTGACTTCCAGGCCAAGTAGAGTCCCATCCGGACACGAGACGAAGTCTTCAATCTTGTATCTTCATAGTCCAACAGTCCTGCCAAAGGATATAATCCGGCTGTGCGGAGACCCCTTAATCCAGGACTCCCTCAATAGCCCCTGAACCAGGCTTTCAATGAAGATGAGTCCGGCGCAAAGTATTGTCTTCGGCATTGCAAGGCGGGTTCCTTCTCCGAATACACCACGGAAGAATTTGAATACAAGGATAGTGTCCGACCCTGCAAAATAAGTTCCAGATACTACCGTAGAGAGAATAATATTTCCACAAATCCAATTTGCTAGCTTGTTTTGGCAACACGACATTATGCCATGGCCCGGTGATTATTCGAACCATTTCCTTTAACTAGCCCCGCACATAACGCGAGGAAGTTTTTTGACACGTCTTGTCAAAGCAGAGATCGTGTCCCCTTATCACGGGATTCTCACCAATACGGGCATGGGTAACCCAACCGCGCCATCGATTCGGCGCTTGGGGGATAAGCGAGCTTTACCAGGCTAGTGGGGGCGCATAGTTTCGGCCGCCCATATAAAGGGATAAGGATTCACCTTTTCATCCACGCCTTCTTCCTCCTTTGCTCATCCATTTTCTCACACTCGAGCTCCAGCGCCCAAGTCCGCATTTCCCACCTCGACCTTCTCCAACCATGTCCGGAGCGGGAGGCAGGTGGATGGTCTCCTCCGTCACGGAGGGACACATCAAGAAGCTGAGGAGAGCCGGATACCTGCCCAACGACATCGCGCACCGGCTCCCAGATGAGGGGCAGCTCATCCCCACCCCCAGGCCCCATGAGAGGGTAGTGTTCCTTACCCATTTCCTCCGCGGACTGGGATTCCCTCTCCACCCATTCGTCCGGGGGCTCATGTTCTACTACGGCCTGGATTTCCACGATCTGGCCCCAAACTTCATCCTCAACATCTCAGCGTTTATCGTCGTGTGCGAGGCCTTCCTCCGCATCAAGCCCCACTTTGGCTTATGGCTAAAGACCTTCAATGTCAAGCCGAAGGTAGTGAGCGGCCGCCAGGCGGAGTGCGGAGGCGCCATGGTGGGCAAGATGCCCAACGTCACATGGCTCGAGGGCTCCTTCGTGGAGACCATAAAGGGGTGGCAATCGGGGTGGTTCTACATCACCGAGCAGCGTGACCCTAAATGGGCAGCGGCCCCCAAGTTCCGATCTGGCATCCCCATGCAGCTCACCTCCTAGCAAGAGAAGGGCCTGTCCTGGGGTAGTTCGGGAGAGCTGATCGGACTCCAAACATGTATTCAAAACATGGTGAACAAGAAGCTCAAACTCGTCAACGTAGTCTAGGTCATGCTCATCTGTCGGATCCTCCCGTGCCAACAACGGGCTTTCAACTTGTGGGAGTTCGACCCGGCCCAGCACCGAACTCTGAACAGGCTCTTTGACACAACTCACGAGGATGCCTGGAAGGTGCTATTCAAGGGTGCCGAGGTTCCCCCTCCCACTACCGAGGATCGCGGATTCTGCGCTAAGCGCCAAGCCAGCGCGGTAAGCTGTTTTACCTCTCACAGGATACTTGTTTTTCATAGTTTGACTCAATGCGGGATCTAATCTCCCGTACCTTTGACAAGACTGGCAGGAGACGGCCGGACAGATCGACTGTCCGGCTCCTTTGCCCGAAGGGCCAGCAGACGCTCTCCTGACGAAGATGCTGACTCCGGCTCCTTACAAGGTGCCGGAGAAGACCAAGAAGGCCAAGGGAACCCGAAAGAGTTCCCGACGCCAGGTGTCATCGGACTCATCGTCAGATAACTCTGCGACACACTCCTCCCCCGAAGACGAGGAGGAAGAAGAAGATGCTCCCCCTTCAGTTGGGGGAGACAAGAAAAGGAAGGCCGCCCCAACTGGGGAGGCCGAAGGGTCCAAGAAGGGAAGGACTCTCCTTCCCTACAGTTCCACCACCGCCGCCGAAGGTGAAGACGAGTGGCTGCTCAGGGCCAAGCCCCTGGCAAAGTCGTAAGTATTCGGATACCAGAGTAACTCATAGCATTCCTTTGTCGCACTGCTTCCCCTAATGCCGAATATGATTATGCAAGTCGCCACGAGCCCGTATCGATGTATCATCGGACGGCTCCCTGGGCTCATCGGATATGGATAGCGATCCACTTCCGACCGCCACCTCCCCTTGCCCTGCGGATGACGCCAAGGTATTGTCTCAAGAGGCACCGGGTCGAGGGGAGACAGTCCCGGAGGCGCCTCAAGGCGACCTTCCGGACTCCGGGAGCAGAGGGAACAAGGCCCCTGAGGGCTCCGAGTTCGGCCCTCAGCCGAACACCGCGCTGGAACCTCCAGTGGTTCCGGACTCGGGCAGGCGGCCTCCTTCCAAGAGGGGCAAGACGCCTGTGCCAGTGACCTCTGTCCATCCAGAGGCGCCCGACATCTGCTGGGAGCGCTTCGCAGCGCTTCCATCGACGAGGAGCACCATACTATTATGAGTGCGGTGGTCCAGAAGGTTCAGTCCGCCAAGAGCGGATTGACTGAAGCCTGTGCCAGCCTTCTAACAGGCTTTGAGGTAAGTGTTTAAAATATAGGAAAAATATTACCGCATAGACAGTAGCCCCTGATGCTCTGTTCGGTGTTCACAAAGAAAAGCCGAACAGAGGATCAAACAATATCGCAGGAGTCTAATATAAGTATGTCAATATGCGTATGCAGGCTTCGCTGCTGGCATCTGCCGCACTGACTGCGGAGGTCGCTGCACTGAAGCAGGACCTTAAAGGGTCCAAGGACGAGCTCGGCCTTGCCAAGAGGCAGCTCGAGGAGAACAAAGGTAAGTAGTACCTAGTCTATGGATATGTATAAAAAGAATGCGATTGCAAAATGATAGGATCATCATGAATTTGCCAGGGGCCATGACCGAAGTGGCTACCCTAAAGCGAGCGCTGTCCGAGGCCGAAGATAAAGCGGCCAAGAAGCGCACCGAGCGGGAAAGGCAAGAGGCTCGAGTGGGCGAGGTGCAGCAAGAGCTCCAGGCACTCGTGACGCAGCACGAGGCATTGGAGCTTGACTCGAAGACGCGAGAGTCTGAGCTTGCCGTGGCCCTCGAGAGCGCAAAGAGTGCCAAGGCCGAAGCCCAAAAGGCCCTCCAAGAGATTGACGCGATGAAGAAAATAGCGGCGGGTAAGGCATTCTATATGCAAAGCAAGCATGTGAAAGTAAATTACCTATTACTTACCCGAATCTGGAGCTCTCCAGGAGCATTCGCAGATTTGCCCCGCAGCGTGTCGGATGCCGCACAGTTTTACCAGGCCGAGGAGGGAAGCTCAACGGAGAAGCTATTCTGGTCTCAGTATACTGGGACCAAACACCCGGTGCCTATGAGCGACCAGCTGAAGCAGCTGGTCGAGCTACACAAGGCGGCCGAACAGGCCATGAAGGGCTTTATAGTCCGGCTGTGGCCTGGCGACGCCCTTCCGAACAGCTACTTCGGCCTGGTGAGGCGGCTTGTGGATGCTTGCCCACGGCTGGAAGTCGTCAAGCGGTCCGTCTGCATCGAAGGTGCACGCCGGGCTTTCGCCCATGTGAAGGTGCAATGGGCCAAGCTAGACGCCGTGAAGCTGACCAAGGAAGGACCGCCGCAGGGCAAGGAGCACCGCACCCCCGAAATTTATTATGAGGGTGTCCTGAAGGGTGCCTGTCTTGTAGCGGACGAATGTCCAAAGGATGTAATATTTGAGTAAACTTGCTCGTGTGATCCTGTATGATGAAAACTTGTTTCATACGTGCTAATGCAACGCTTGTTTGAATTTAAAATATTGCCTTCTGTTTGGTTGTTTATCCAATCTGAGAGATGGCTAGTCCTCGGCTTCTTCCCCCATGCCGCGAGTGCTGGGGTGTTCGGGATAAACCTGAGCACTCTTGTTCCCATTCTTGGGTCCTTCTAGGGAGGTGCTCAGCACAGCGAACAAGGCAATCGGACTAATAATGCTTTATCACTCTCACTTAGCCATAGAATTCTATAATTTTAAATTTTGGTGAAGCCCCTGGTATTCGGAAGGCCGAATTCGGGGCGCGATACATGCCTTTAAGCCGGACAGGACCGGCTCCTCGCTCTAAGCGGCATAAGTCTTTAGGGACTCGAAACCTCGCTGAACAGCGAACAGACTCTCGCCTTATCATGACAGTCAGTTTTAGCTTTCTCTACTGAGGTGCTTAGCCCAGCAGAACCGGGGCACAATCGCAGTAGTTCTCCTAGTGCTACCTTAGCCGATAGAGCGGAACGTAAGGTACCAAAACATAGGAGCCGGGCAAACCCAACATTTGACCAAAGACAAGATTCGGAGCTGATGCATATAATGCTATAAGTTCGGGGTGCCGCACTTGTGAAAGTGTTCGGACTTCTCACACCATAATGTGGGGTACTTAAGCCCCTGGTGTATTGGTCGTACCAAAGTGTACAGTTGCAAGGCGTCATTAATGAACACACATATATATAACAAGAATGCAATAATAGTCGTAATGTTATGCATTGTTTATTAAACAAGGTGCGTTAAAGCAGAATGATACAGATAGTGTGATAAGCAAAAAGTAGGACTATGTCCCTTCCAAGGGCAAGCTGAGGAATAGTATTAACGCAAATATTTTACTCGCTATCGTAATCCACCTGGGAGTTCCGCGGTGTGACGTAGCTTTCTGCCTCCTTGGTTGCTGCATCATGTGTTCGGCAATCATGCCGCCGGACAGGGTTTCCAAAGATTAAAGTCCTGAAAGAGAAAAATAACAAAGCGGGAAGCCCCTAGTGCGGTTTAAGCTGCGTATTGGGACGTGCCGTAGTTGTGCCCCCCTCCCCGCATGTGCCCATGGTATTTTTAATGCGTAATTATGTACACGTGGCACGAATTTCGACGTTTGGCTTGGGCCGGGGTGGGGGCCGCATTGCTACACGAGCTCAGATCGTGCCAGGCGGTCTAGTTGCCGATTACTCCGAGCGCGCTTGAAGGTGTCCGGGTCTTGAAACGCCGAACTGGTGGATTGCCTTGAGAGGCTGCTTCGCACTTCTGCTGCGAGGGCCGCAGTGTGCTCCTCCATGCGGAGAGAGCGCTCTGTGTTTCCATTAACTGTGATGACCCCCCAAGGTCCTCGCATCTTGAGCTTGAGGTATGCATAATGCGGTACCGCAGTGAATCTCGCAAATGCGGTTCGCCCAAGCAGTGCATGATAGCCACTGTGGAACGGGACTATATCGAAGATTAATTCTTCGCTTCAGAAGTTATCCGGGGATCCGAAGACCACTTCCAGTGTAATTGAGCCTGTGCAATGGGCCTCTACACCTGGAATGACACCTTTAAAGGTCGTTTTTGTGGGTTTGATCCTTGAGGGGTCTATACCCATTTTGCGCACTGTGTCCTGGTAAAGCAGGTTCAGGCTGCTGCCGCCATCCATAAGGACTCGAGTGAGGTGAAATCCGTCGATGATTGGGTCTAAGACCAATGCGGCGAATCCGCCATGACGATACTAGTGGGGTGGTCCCTGCGATCGAAGGTGATCGGACAGGAGGATCATGGGTTGAACTTTGGGGCGACTGGCTCCAACGCATATACGTCCCTGAGCGCATGCTTCCGCTCCCTCTTGGGGATGTGGGTTGCGTATATCATGTTCACCGTCCGCACTTGTGGGGGGAACCTCTTCTGTCCTCTGGTGTTCGGCTGCTGGGGCTCTTCCTCATCATCGCTATGTGGCCCCTTATCTTTGTTTTCGGCAATTAACTTGCCGGCCTTCTTGAATACGCAACAATCCCTATTGGTGTGGTTGGCTGGCTTGTTGGGGGTGCCGTGTATTTGACACGAGCGATCGAGTATACGGTCCAAACTAGACGGCCCCGGAGTGCTTCTTTTAAATGGCTTTTTCTGCTGACCGGGTTTAGAGCCTTTGAATCCGGCATTGACTGCCATATCCTCGGTATTGTCGCTGTTAATGTGGCACTTATGTTTGTTGCGACGTGACCTGCCATTGCCGTCCTTGGTATCCGAAGTACCATGGTTCTTTGATATGTTATTACTGCGAGCCAGCCAGCTGTCTTCTCCCGCACAAAAGCGGGTCATGAGTGTCGTGAGGGCTGCCATAGATTTCGGCTTTTCCTGACCAAGGTGCCGGGCTAGCCACTCGTCGCGGATGTTGTGCTTGAAAGCTGCTAGAGCCTCTGCATCCGGATAGTCGACAATTTGATTTTTCTTTGTTAGGAACCGTGTCCAGAATTGCCTGGCCGATTCCTCTGGCTGCTGAATTATGTGGCTCAAGTCATCGGCATCTGGTGGTCACACATAAGTGCCCTGAAAGTTGTCGAGGAATGCGGCTTCCAGATCCTCCCAACAGCCAATGGACTCTGCTGGCAAGCTATTGAGCCAATGCCGAGCTGGTCCTTTGAGTTTGAGTGGGAGATATTTAATGGCGTGTAGATTATCACCGCGTGCCATGTGGATATGCAGGAGGAAATCCTCGATCCATACCGCAGGATCCGTTGTGCCGTCGTATGATTCTATATTTACGGGTTTGAAACCCTCTGGGATTTGATGATCCATTACTTCGTCAGTGAAGCATAAGGGTTGTGCGGCGCCTCTGTACTGGGCTATATCGCGATGCAGCTCCAATGAGTCTTGCCCGCTGTGTTCGGCCCGGCCGGATTTACTTTTACTGTATCCGGCGTGACGTTTATCGTCTCGCATAGTGGCGCGCCCTCGTGATACGTAGATCGATCTTGCATGTTTTGCTTTGTCCTCCAATACGTCTCGCAGGTCTGGCGTATTTCCCCATGCCTTTTTATTTGAATGGCGTCGGGGTGCAGGCTGAGCTTTTGGCTGGAATGCCTCTCTATCGCGGCCACGAGGTGGCCGATCAGCCGCGTCATACGCTTCTTCCTCCAGTCGGGGTAGCAACCTGCATTTTGGGTAACTCTTGGAGGGGCGTTCGAGTTTATATTCCTCGGCCGCGAGGACTTCAGTCCATCTGTCAGCTAGCAGATCTTGATCAGCTTGAAGCTGCTGCTGCTTTTTCTTAAGGCTACTTGTCGTGGCTATAAGCCGGCGCTTGAAGCGCTCTTGTTCGATGGGATCCTCTGGCACGACGAATTCATCATTGTCGAGGCTTGCCTTGTCTTCGGAGGGAGGTATGTAATTATTATCCTCTTCCTCTCTATCTGCCGCTCTCTCATGAGGGCTGGCTTCTCCATCCTCCTGTGATGAATCTTGCTGGAGGCGGTTGTCTTCGGCACTATCCGGGGTGTTGTTATCTCCTGTGCCGGTATCAACACTTTTGCTTTGGCGGGACTTAGAGCGGCGCCACTGACGTCGGCGCTTGGGTTGCTTCTTGGAGGGGTCATCCTCCGCTGTCTCGTTGCCATTACCTTCTTTGGGTGTGTCCACCATGTATATATCGTATGATGAGGTGGCTGTCCAATGCCCTGTGGGTAGTGGTTCCTCTTCGTCTCCCGCATCATCGTCCATACCGTCGATGTCTTCAGAGTCAAAGTCGAGTATGTCGGTTAAGTCGTCGACAGTGGCTACTAAGTGGGTGGTGGGTGGGCAGCGAATTTCTTCGTCATCCGTATCCCAATCCTGCCGAACATAGTTTGGCTAGGATCCTCCTGACAAGGAGAGAGACCTTAATGAGTTCAGTATGTCGCCAAAGGGCGAGTGCTGAAAAATATCCACGGAGGTAAACTCCATGATCAGCGCCCAACCGGATTCACTAGGAACGGGCGCAGGCGGTTCGGAGTCCGTGGCCGGAGAAGGGTCCGGCAGTCTGACAACACGGCTCTCGCGCAGGGTAAGGTCGATGTTTGGCTCGATCGCCGCTGAGGGTAAGGCCTCTGTGGCGGGGTCCATCCACCCGTCCATGGACGGCGCAACTGGCTCCGAATTGAGGGTCGGAACGGCTGCCGGTGCGATCTCCTGAACAATGTATGATGGTAGAGCTAAATCGTACTCATCGTGACCGCATGACGCACAAGGCAGAGGCTCGAATCCGTCGAAGATCAAGTCTCCGCGGATATGGGCCGTGTAGTTTAAGCTTCCAAACCTGACCTGGTGGCCAGGGGCGTAACTTTCGATCTACTCCAGATGGCCAAGCGAGTTGGCCCGCGGTGCGAAGCCGCCGAATACAAAAATCTGTCCGGGGAGAAAAGTCTCACCCTGGACTGCATCGCTATCGATGATCGTACAAGCCATCAAGCCTAACGGCGACGACACAGAGGAAATCTCAATGAAAGCACCAATGTCGGTGTCAAAACCGGTGGATCTCGGGTAGGGGGTCCCGAACTGTGCGTCTAAGGTGGATGGTAACAGGAGGCAGGGGACACGATGTTTTACCCAGGTTCGGGCCCTCTTGATGGAGGTAAAACCCTACGTCCTGCTTGATTAATATTGATGATATGGGTAGTACAAGAGTAGATCTACCACGAGATCAGAGAGGCTAAACCCTAGAAGCTAGCCTATGGTATGATTGTATGTTATTGTGTCCTACGGACTAAAACCCTCTGGTTTATATAGACATCGGAGGGGGCTAGGGTTACACAAGGTCGGTTACAAAGGAGGAGATATACATATTTGTATTGTCTAGCTTGCCTTCCATGCCAAGTAGAGTCCCATCCGGACACGAGACGAAGTCTTCAATATTGTATCTTCATAGTCCAACAGTCTGGCCAAAGGATATAATACGGCTGTCCAGAGACCCCCTAATCCAGGACTCCCTCAGCTACTATGAACACTAGTAAAGTACACATCAATAATATGTATATCATATATACTTTTGTTCACTTTGCCATCCTTCTTATCCGCCAATTATTTGGGGCAGTTCCGCTTCCAGTGACCATTTCCTTTGCAGTAGAAGTACTTAGTTTTAGGCTTGGGTCTAGCTTTGGGCTTCTTCATGTGAGTGGCAACTTGCTTGCCATTCTTCTTGAAGTTCCCTTTCTTTCCCTTGCCCTTTTACTTGAAACTAGTGGCCTTGTCAACCATCAACACTTGATGATTTTCTTGATTTCTACCTTCGCCGATTTCAGCATCGCGAAGAGCTCGGGGAATCGTTTTTGTCATCCCTTGCATATTATAGTTCATCATGAAGTTCCAGTAACTTGGTGATAGTGACTAGGGAACTCTACCAATCACTATCTTATCTAGAAGATTAACTCCCACTTGATTCAAGCGATTGTAGTACTCAGACATTCTGAGCACATGCTCACTGGTTGAGCTATTCTCCTCCATCTTGTAGGCAAAAATACTTGTCAGAGGTCTCATACCTCTCGACTCGGGCATGCATCTGAAATACCAATTTCAGCTCTTGGAACGTTTTATATGCTCCTTGTCGTTCAAAATGTTTTTGAAGTCCGGGTTCTAAGCCGTAAAGCATGGCACACTAAACTATCAAGTAGTCATCATACCGAGCTTGCCAAACGTTCATAACGTCTGCATATGCTCCTGCAATAGGTCCGTCACCTAGCGGTGCATCAAGGACATAATTCTTCTGTGCAGCAATGAGGATAATCCTCTGATCACGGACCCAGTCTGCATCATTGCTACTATCATCTTTCAACTTAGTTTTCTCTAGGAACATATCAAAAATAAAACAGGGGAGCTATACGCGAGCTATTGATCTACAACATAGATATGCAAATACTATCAGGACTAAGTTCATGATAAATTTAAGTTCAATTAATCAAATTACTTAAGAACTCTCACTTAGATAGACATCCCTCTAGTCATCTAAATGAACATGTGATCCAAATCAACTAAACCATGTCCGATCACCACGTGGGATGGAGTAGTTTTCAATGGTGAACATCACTATGTTGATCATATCTACTATATGATTCACGCTCGACCTTTCGGTCTCAGTGTTCCGAGGCCATATCTGCATATGCTAGGCTCATCAAGTTTAACCCGAGTATTCTGCGTGTGCAAAACTGGCTTGCACCCATTGTATGTGAACGTAGAGCTTACCACACCCGATCATCACGTGGTGTCTCGGCATGAAGAACTGTAGCAACGGTGCATACTTAGGGAAAACACTTATACCTTGAAATTTAGTAAGGGATCATCTCATAATGCTACCATCGTACTAAGCAAAATAAGATGCATAAAAGATAAACATCACATGCAATCAAAATACGTGACATGATATGGCCATCATCATCTTGTGCCTTTGATCTCCATCTCCAAAGTACCGTCATGATCTCCATCGTCACCGGCATGACACCATGATCTCCATAATCTCGATCTCTATCAACGTGACGTCACATGGTCGTCTCGCCAACTATTGGTTTTGCAACTATTGCTATCATATAGCGATAAAGTAAAGCAATTATATGGCGCTTGCATCTTATGCAACAAAGAGACAACCATAAGGCTCCTGCCAGTTGCCGATAACTTTAACAAAACATGATCATCTCATACAGCAATTTATATCTCATCACATCTCGACCATATCACATCACAACATGCCTTGCAAAAACAAGTTAGACGTCATCTACTTTGTTGTTGCAAGTTTTACGTGGCTGCTACGGGCTTCTAGCAAGAACCGTTCTTACCTACGCATCAAAACCACAAAAAAATTGTCAAGTGTGGTATTTTAACCTTCAACAAGGACCGGGCGTAGTCAAACTCGATTCAACTAAAGCTGGAGAAACAGACACCCACTAGCCACTTGTGTGCGAAGCACAGCGGTAGAACCAGTCTCATGAACGCGGTCATGTAATGTCGGTCTGGGCCGCTTCATCCAACAATACCACCGAATTAAGTATGACATGCTGGTAAGCAGTATGACTATTATCACCCACAACTCATTGTGTTCTACTCGTGGATATGACATCTATGCATAGACCTGGCTCGGATGCCACTGTTGAGGAACGCAGTATTTCAAAAAAATTACCTACGATCACGCAAAGATCTATCTAGGAGATGCATAGCAACGAGAGGGGAGAGTGTGTCTACGTACCCTCGTAGACCGAAAGCGGAAGCGTTTAGTAACGCGGTTGATGTAGTCGAACGTCTTTGCGATCCAACCGATCCAAGTACAGGACGCACGGCACCTCCGCGATCAGCACACATTCAGCTCGATGACGTCCCTCGAACTCTTGATCCAGTTGAGGCCGAGGGAGAGTTTCGTTAGCACGACGGCGTGGTGATGGTGATGATGAAGTTACCGGTGCAGGGCTTTGCCTAAGCACTACGACGATATGACCGAGGTGTGTTTCTGTGGAGGAGGGCACCACACACGGCTAAAAGATCAACTTATGTGTCTTTGGGGTGCCCCCTCCCACGTATATAAAGGGGGAAGGAGAGGAGGTCGGCCCTAGGAGGGAGCGCGCCATGGGGGAGTCCTACTTGGACTCCTAGTCCAAGTAGGAATCGCCCCCCCCCCCTTTCCTAGTCCAAGTAGGAGAAGAAGGGAAAGAGGAGAGAAGAGAAGGAAGGAGGGGGGGTGCCGCCCCCTCCCCTTGTCCAATTCGGACTAGGCAAGGGGGGCGCCACCTCTGGCCGGCCCTCTCTCTTCTCCACTAAGGCCCATTGTGGCCCATTAATCCCTCGGGGGGTTCCGGTAACCCCCCGGTACTCCGGAAAATACCCGATACACTTCGGAACCATTCCGGTGTCCGAATATAACCTTCCAATATATCTATCTTTATGTCTTGACCATTTCGAGACTCCTCGTCATGTCTGTGATCTCATCCGGGACTCCGGACAATTTTTAGTACATCAAATCACATAAACTCATAATACGAATCGTCATCGAACGTTAAGCGTGCGGACCCTACGGGTTCGAGAACTATGTAGACATGACCGAGACACCTCTCCGGTCAATAACCAATAGCGGAACCTGGATGCTCATATTGGCTCATACATATTCTCCGAAGATATTTATCGGTCAAACCACATAACAACATACGTTGTTCCCTTTGTCATCGGTATGCTACTTGCCCGAGATTCGATCGTCGGTATCCTCATACCTAGCTCAATCTCGTTACCGGCAAGTCTCTTTACTCGTTCCGTAATGCATCATCTCGTAACTAACTCATTAATCACATTGCTTGCAAGGCTTATAGTGATGTGCATTACCGAGAGGGCCCAGAGATACCTCTTCGATACTCGGAGTGATAAATCCTAATCTTGATCTATGCCAACTCAACAAACACCATTGGAGACACCTGTAGAGCATCTTTATAATCACCCAGTTACATTGTGACGTTTGATAGCACACAAGGTGTTCTTCCGGTATTCGGGAGTTGCATAATCTCATAGTCAGAGGAACATGTATAAGTCATGATGAAAGCAATAGCAATAAAACTAAACGATCATTTATGCTAAGCTAATGGATGGGTCTTGTCCATCACATCATTCTCTAATGATGTGATCCCGTTCATCAAATGACAACACATGTCTATGATCAGGAAATTTAACCATCTTTGATTAACGAGCTAGTCTAGTAGAGGCATACTAGGGACACTCTTTTTGTCTATGTATTCACACATCTACTAAGTTTTCGGTTAATACAATTCTAGCATGAATAATAAACATTTATCATGATATAAGAAAATATAAATAACAACTTTATTATTGCCTCTAGGGCATATTTCCTTCACAAATGAATAAATAAATTATGTTTGGTGAGAGAGTGATCATTGGTTACACTAAAGCTTGGTATAGAGCTAAGGAAACAAGAGGCCTAAGCATAGACATGCAACATGCTGCATCGAACTGGAGTCTTCCTTGTCTATCATCAATTCATAGGCATGAAAACCAAACGGCAGACGCATTGGGTCAAATTCTTCTCATACTAACCTTTGCAGTACTCTATAGTGTCATTCACATCCACGTAATTGGCTCAAAATCTGTCACTTCAGTATCAGTTTTGAGATTCTTTTTCCCAAATGCTTGTCTAAAATATTATGAATTCTAATATCATAGAAGCTTATTAGCATTTTTGGAGTATTTATTTCTCCTGCTTTATTATTTTCTTCTTATTTTCGCCATTCATATGAAGTGTCGCAATCTGAAATCCAGATGTTTTTATTACCTTGGATGAACCCAAATAAACCCGTAAAAAGGTTAGAGTACTATATTGGAGTTTGCATTGTTTTCATTAATTACGTGGTCACTGTATGACACTATAGAGTACTGCAAAGGTTAGTATGTGAAATTCTCCATGGAAGAAAAACATATACAGTGACCAATAAGCAGCTATATTGGAGTTTCATTGTTTTCATTAATTTATAGATTTTTTTAGAAATTGTGAAATTCTGATACAAATAAATTTGTTGTTGATTGTTGCACGACATCAAATGAAAGTACAAATGTTGTTGCCATATCGCTACGACAAAACTAAAAAAAAAAGAGATCGTGATACTGAAATTATCACAACTCTCTCATTCTTTGGCAAATCAAAGAGGGCGACATGAGTCGAATCGGTGCAGATTGTTGGATGGAAATCCTAGGAGCTCAGGAGACTTCCTATGACGTCAACCGAGCCGCCTGCCACCACCAATCGTGGCCCGTGGCAGTGCCGCGTCACCTCATCATCCCTCCTCCGCAAGCCACCTCCTTCGCCCCCATCCTTCTAAACCCAACCTTTCTTTGGCGTCAACAACCCTCCACACCCGTCTGGTGCATCAGTTAAGCTGCTGCCTTGCTTCCGCCGACTTCCCCATCTCCCGGTCATTCCAGACTCGGGCTCGCCGCCGCTAGATGTCATCTATTTGGTCTCGATGAAAAATGGTATGCTGGCCAGAGATGTTTTACAAAAGAGAGGTGGCACCTCTGACTCTAACAGCCTCTTTTGTGATAACCACTTAATTTTTATTGTCCTCTTGCTGGGTATATTTGGAACATTGTTATAGCTGTTCTTTAGGAATTGTCTATCAATTCCCTGCTGCTAATTCTTCCTCCTATCATACAAAGATCATATACATGTCACCATCTCTCAATGTATTTCTCGTGGGCATGCTGAATTAACTAGCCTCTCTTGTATGTTAAACAATGCGCACTTCCATTCATTGAAAACCATCTTGTTGCTACATTCACAGGAATGGCCGCATTGTATGGAAGCATTGGATCACGGTTACCAAAACACTAGCTGCAACAACACATCCTAATTGCCGCGGAAACCACCACGTGGCATTGCAACCAAAAGGCAGCGTTACTTACCAATCACATACTACTCCGGTTCCAACTAATTCCTACTAAACTAAGTTCAGAATCACATCTTGTTAATTCGGATCTCAAGAGACAACTCCTTGGATGCCCCAGCCCCAAACACATGCGTAGGCGGCACAAGCAACACGAATGGCAGCTTCTCCACGACGACATCGCTGGGCTTGGAGCTGCTCGTCACCGCCTCCGTGCCCACCATACATCTGACGCCTGCAACGTCCGGCGGACCATATGCCCACATCATGGCTGGGTACTGCAGCGACGGGGACGTGCTGGCCCTGATGCACACCACTGACACAACAGCGATCGCATTGAGCAAGCCCACAACAAGAAGGAACACGCCGCCGTCCTCCGCGAGGAGCAGACGCCGCGGCACTGACACCGGAACCTGAAGCCAGAGAACCTTGCCGTACTCAATCTTGTGCACAGGCCAGGAATGCAGGGTGGCAAGGTGGCCGAGGAGCGCCGGTGGCGGGCCGGCGAAGCTGCAGCCGGGCTCCGTGCAGAAGCAGGGTGCGTGTGGGCACGCACTATGGTGATCGTCATGCTCATGGTAGGTGACGTAGCTCTGGCAGCCATCGTGGGAGCACTTTATCGTTGCCAACGAGACGATGCCGTCCATTGCAAGGCAGGGGACAAAGCCTCCGCCGCCATGCTTGCACATCGGGCACTGTCCGCCAGGGAGCTCGGCAAGGCATGTGCCACAAGCTAAATGCCCGCCGTTGCACTGCACAAATTCAAGATCATAGCAAGAGGTTAGTATCAATGCTGCCTTTCTCAGGTGAATGGAACAAAGAATTGGTCAAGTATTTGCCTGGAAGACAGGAGGCTTTAAGGGGCGGAAGCAGACGCGGCAATCAAGCGAACTTGTTTCCTCTCTGGCCTTCCGATCGCCTTTCTCCATCGTCAACAGAGAACCCCTGTTTCTTACCATGGAGGTGCCCGGAGCAACTTGCGTCCCCTCCGTAGTCTGCAAAAAAAATCATGGAGTACAACACATAACATACATGCCATGCCGTGCGGAATTAGCACCCACTATGGCTATGCACAGAAATTTCTTCTGCCAACTCTTAGAACACTGTGACAAAAGTGAATAGCATCTACATACTTGGGCAGCCTGAGGTTCGGAGGAAGGCCCGTTGGACCGCAACTGCTGGCTATCTCTTGGAGATTTTCTGCGTTCTTCCTCCAGGGAGAGATAATCTGTTCTGACAGCATTGGCGGTCATAAACACGCTCCCCTGCCTGGTGTGAATGTCTCCGTGAGCTGCAGTTAGAGTTTTATCTGTGATGTAAAATCAACATGAAAAGAAAAATATAAAGTTCTACAGACACAACAATTCAAATCCATGTGCAAATTCATGAGATATGTAGTTTGCTTGAACATCCAGTTCCATGAAATTCTAACACCTTCATATAATCGGGCAAGAGTAGTACCTCCACATGAACCATCATGAACTGAAGCAGAGTTGTCCAGATCATCTCTGCTGCTGTCAACAGTAGGCAGCAGGGAAGGTGGTTGAGCTACAGAAAAGATGGGTTAATGCAAATGATATCAAACTAGCATAAAAAGAAGAGAGTGTGAATATAAAGTAACCTTGATTCTTATCAGGTAGGATTGTAGCATTGGTCTTGTGCCTAACATCAAGATTTGTTTCAAACACAAAAAATAGTAATGAAATGGTGGACCATACAGATGAACAGATCTCATCACAACATGGACATCTAGATCCATCAAATTGAGAACCTTGGTATAACTGGGGCAAGGGCACTACCTCCTGTCTCTAATGTCTCAACAGTTTGGGAGGGTTGTCCAGACGGAGATAAATGATCAAATTTTGCAGGCACCTCCTTACTAACATTGGGGTCACCAGATGATCCATCATGAACTGAAGCACGATTGTCACTATAATTTGTGAGAACTCGAAGAGTAGGCGGCGGGGAAGGTGGACAGGCTGTAAATAAGTGCTGAGATTGGGAATCCTCGAAATAGCAGGTACCCTCCTTGGGCCTAAGCTGTTAAAAAGTAATATAGTGGTGTCACTTAAAATCTGAGACTACAGTAAAGAATGTATCAATGATGTATGGTCAGAACAGTAGCACTCACCGCAAGTTTACCGTATGTTTCAAGGCCATTAGCTATCTGTGTATCCTCACGCAAGATATTCGCTATAATATCATTGGTGCCGCAAGATATTCTTCGTCATTTTTTGTGGGGATGGTGGGAGAGTTGTTGGAGACTTTCTTAGCCTGCATATGAAAATATAATAGGTAGAGGCAGCAAACTATTAGACTTAGAATAGCAATAGCAATAGCAATCCAATTTCCCAAATAAAATTGGTACCTAGGTGTGACCCAAAAGGAGACATGAATTGACAGCAGTATGTAAATAGCAAGTAGCAACACACGGCGATTCAGCAAGGATGAGACAACGTAAATCACCTTGGCAGCCTTTGATTCATGGGTATTCTTACGCTTGAATCGCCGTCGTGGGGGAATGAAATCATCTCCGTCGTCGCTGCTGGAAATGAGTTCCGGGGAAGTGGAATGATTCTTCCTCTTGCGCACTGAAGGCTCCGTATTCGAAGAACCAGCCGAACTAACTAGTTGCTCCATACCCTCCGTTTCAGATCGGGATTTCAAGCGATTCGCCCAAACGCGCCCCGGGTGGCGGCTCCCTTGTCCGAAGCCGCGGCTCCCAACCCCTCGCGGGCGGCCCGTCGATCTGGATGGGACGCGCAGCGCCGCCTCCGCCGCGCGGCCGGACCGATCGATGCGACTCCGGCGCACGGCCTCCTCCTCCGCGATCTCCCTCCGGCGTGCTTGCCTGCTAGTGGCAGAGGTCCATAGTTGGCGTCGATATGGTGGATTGGACTGTATTTGTGCCGTGGAGTTAGGTACTAGTGCGTGAGCGAGTTGATTGAGCTGGAGCTGGATGGGAAGAGACGCGGGGAGCACGGGAGGAGGCAGCAGGAGCTCAGTGTCAGAGTAGAGTAAATTGTGTTTATTTCCAGTAGGTACCATCACCCACCACTCGTGTTGTGCTTCTTTTTTCCAACATCTTTTTGGTAAAAAGGTTTTCACCCCGCTTTTTATTTATATAAAGCCACGATCAATACAGATAATAAAACATACAAATACACAAACAACTGAAACATGGAACAAAAATAAGATACTATCACCAAGCAGGCCACCACTCCTGGGCACACATCAACCGACTTGCCAGTCAAAATAAGATACCATCAGTTTGACGGAGGAGGGGTCAAATAAACGATGCCTACAAGGAGGAGACCGCCATCCACGGACGGCGGCGGTGGCGAACTGACAAGGTCAAGCACGACGTTTGCCGATGCCACATCAACAAACTCGAGATAGCATCAGTGGCAACCAACTACCACACCCAACGCGTCTTGCCTAAAGAAAAACCTCTGACACCATACCAGCATGACACCGATCCCGACAACCCCCGGTCCTAGGATGACCTCGCATACCAAGAAGATTATCGTCTAAAAGAGGCCAAGGACACATCGAAGCACATTGCCAGCAGCAAGAAGCCCCTAGAGGAACATCGGTGCCGAAATAACAGATGAACACCATCGAAGAAGATGCCGGGATGGGTGGCCGTAGTAGCGGCGAGGGATGTCGGGTAGCCTAGGGAGGATGGACGATCGAACGGCGTCCGTAGACGTTGTTGTTGCCAACAACTACCAAGGCCTTGCACAGCTTTCAGTGAACCGTCCTCCCTAGGCACTGCTACGTGACCGCCTTGCCAAGGAAGAAAATATCTGGACATAGCACCGCTCGTCATCTCGAGAAGACCGTCGGACCCTGCCAAGCCAACCAGTCAATGCCGGCCCCGGGCCCCAACCAGCGACGAGACCACAGACGCACGAGAAGATGTCGATGGCCCTGATGAAAGAGCAATCATGCCCTTACATCATGTTTTGATGTTGATGACAATATACATGTAGGGGACTAACAATGGCTGTCAAGTAAATCTCAGGTATTGTCCTCGGTTCATCTATGTGTGTGGATCAAGAGCTTACAAGTGATTTTACTCAAGGATGAAGAATAAAAGTTGATTACATATTTGTTTTCTTGAGTATAGGATCCCGCACTATTCCGAGGGGATCGATAGGGTTAGTTAAAGGCTTGCTCTTGCCACAAACCTCCTGACCATACTACACATGCCAAAAACCTTCATGTTCTGTCTCTTGGCTGCCAGAAGTCCGGGCTGCACGCCGGATGTCTGGCCTCCTTGCCGGATATCCGGGCCTAGCCATCCAGAGAGCAGTTGTATATTGGGCTGCTCGCCGGATGTCCGGGCCTTTCTGTTACGCCGGATGTCCGGGCCCCATTCCGGATATCCAGGCATAGCTATCCAGGGAATATCTTTATGCTTGGCTGCGCGCCGGATGTCCGGGCCTTCCTGTTACGCCGGATGTCCGGGCCCCATTCCAGATATCCGGGCATAGCTATCCAGAGAACGTTTTTATGCTCGACTGCGTGCCGGATGTTCGGGCACCTGCCGGATGTCCGGTCCTTCCTGGTATGCCGGATGTCCGGGCTTGGGCCCCGGATGTCCGGCCCCTCTGTTCTTTTGTTTTGCGTTTGTTCTGTTCTTCGTAGCTTACCATGCCGGATGTCCGGCCCCTTGCCCGGATGTCCGGCCCCTTGCCCGGATGTCCGGCCTGCTCACTCACTTACACTGCAACGGCCATATTTGACCTCACACTATATATATATCCCTTCTTCTCCTTGGGAGTAGGTTGACCGTTCACTTTGAACAAACCCTAGAACACATTTCACTCTCTCTCTCTCTCACTCCTCCACACCAAATCTTAGATCCCCAAGGGATTTGAGAGCTTTTGAGAGAAGTTGTCCGATCAAGTGATAGATCCACCCCTTCTCCTTCTTTGCACCAAAGGAATTTGTGATTTGAGCAAGTCTTGAGCTTTTCCCCATTGTTCTTGTTACTCTTGGAGGTTGGAGACTCCTAGGCGGTAGGAGTCCTTCGGAGAGGAATCGACCTTTGTGATTACCCCCGGAAAAGTTTGTGAGGGTTTGGAGACCACCCCAAGGTCTACCACTAGTGGTTGAGAAACGCCTTCGTGGTGTTGTCTCAAAGGGAGAATAGGGTGAGCCTTTGTGGCGTTGGTGTGCCTTCGTGGTAACATCCACCTCTCTAACGGTGACGTAGCTTCCTTCCAAGGAAGTGAACATCGGCATACATCCTCGTCTCCCGGAGTTGCGGTTATTCCTAACCCTAACTCTCTACTTGTGGTTACTTGTCTCTTAGCACTTACTTATATCATATTGTGCTTGTTTACTTACATACTTGTGTTACTTATTTATCTTGCTTAGCACTTAGTACTACACTTACAATTGTTAGGCTCACTTTCATATTCCACATTAGTGCCTAAAATTGCTAAGTAACAATTAAAATTTGTTATTGTACCTATTCCCCCCCCCCCTCTAGGTCCATCTCGATCCTTTCACCTGACCCCCTGATCACGGCCGTCAATCCCACTCATCGACCCCATGTAGGTCATCAGGCAGCAAGCCCCCGGCACAAGGCCGACAGAGGCGGCCACCAGCGCGCCTGGTCATGACCACCTCAGGAGGTAGGTGGCGGCCACAGCACCCCAAGCTGCGACCACCAACTCCTTGAGCGTCTCATGACTCTCACCGCGGATATTGAGTCGTGTGAGTGTGACAAGACACAAGATGGATTCAACATGACTAAGCGATTCCTTGTGGACAAGTTGCTCCATGCTCTTGCTCCATATCACCATCAAATGGTATGGGACATAAGACAACACCATGCCTTCAACAAAATGACTATAGATGACATCATATCCACTTTCCAACTATTTGAAGAGTCAAAGGCAAATGCTACAAAACATCTTGCCATGCATGGTACTCCATCGTCAAAGATCAATCTTGCATTGAAGGCTAAGCATGTATGTGAAGATGAGCAAAGTGAAGAAGAAGAAGATGATGATGATGAAGATGGTGATGAGGTTGAATCCGATGAGGGCCCTTCATATGAAGATATGGCTCTCTTTGTCAAGAAGTTTAGCGCAGGAAAATTCAAGGGAAGATTTCAAAAGAAGAAAGTAAGAAAATGCTACAACTATGAAGAAACCAACCACTTCTCAAGCGAGTGCCCTTATGAGAAGAGAGAAGACAAACCAAGGTTTCCCAAGACCTTTCCCAAGAAGAAGTTGCCAAATCCTTTGAACTCCAAGCTCAAGAAGAGAGATGGGAAAGCAATAGTTGCTCAAGAAGAATCCGATCCGGATGATGTTAGTGGTGTTGTCGGAGTTGCTCAAGATTCTCAAAACACATTGAGTCTAGTCAACAAGAGTGGTGAAGTTGTCACCTACAACTACATGAAGGATTACAAGGGCAACGCTCACAAGTGTCTCATGGCGAAGGCCGTGGTAGAAGATGGAGAGGACCAACACTCTCCTAACAAGGTCAAGGTAACCACACGATCAAACCCTCCTCTTTTCGCTCCTCCTACTCCTAGTGATGAGTATCTTGATGCGGAGGATAGTTATGAGGATGATGATATAAATGATCCTATGCTTGCTAAACTAAATAAGTTCATGTGCTCCCTTAAAGGAAAGAAGCTCACTATGTTTCGTATGCTTATGGAGATGGTAAGTAAGCACACCATTTCCATTAAGGAACTCGAAACCCTCGTCACCGAGGAAAAGGAAAAATATGAAGTCCTTGAGCGGAAAGTCCAATATGAGGAAGCACGCAATGATGAACTATGCTTAAAAATTGGTGCAAACATTGATGTTCATACTAGAGATCTTGCCTCCTTGAAAAAGGCTATCGACTCTTGCGAAGAGTTGATGAATGATAAAAGTAAGCTTGTAAAGTCTAATGCTTCTCTCTCTAAGGATTGTGAGCTTCTATCCGTGTCCCTCAAGACCAAGGAAGAAGAGCTCACCCTTCTTACAAAGAGTTTTGAGGCACTCAAGCTTACTTATCTTAAAACTCTAGCCAAGGCTTACTCTTCTCCTATTATCAATGTTGATGCGTGTACTACTAACTCTAGTAGTGATCTAGCATCTATTCTTGAGGAGAATCGCTTTCTCAAAGCTCAAATCGAGAAAGGGCTCATGACATGTGCTCAAGGGGAAAAGAACCTCAATGAGGTGTTGAGCCAACACAATGAAGTGTTTGCCAAAGAGGGACTCGGGTTTGACCCGAGCACAAGCAAGAAGAAGACATCCTCTCAAAAGTGCACCACCCCTCTAAAAGAAACTTTTGTACGAGAAGGGCACAAGGAGAAAGGTAAGGTTGATTGTGGGAAGGCCACAAGGGGCATGCCCACTATCAACAAGCCAAAAGAGTTCATGCCTCCATCCTATGTTCTTCGTAAGACTAAGGATGGAGAAGTTTATGCAAAGTTTGTTGGTCCTCGAAATGCATTTAGGTTTTATGCTATTTGGGTCCCTAAGACCCTTGTGACTAACTTGAGAGGTCCCATTGCAAAATGGGTGCCTCTAACCAAGTAATAATTGTGTGTAGGTTGCCTTCTCCAGTGGAGTAAAATGGGTGATTGATAGTGGATGTACCAATCATATAACCGGAGGTAGAAAATTGCTCTACGACTTCATGGAAGCTATTCAACCATTTATGAGCATTATGTTTGGTGGAGGATCAAAAGGACAGGTACTCGGTTTGGGTAAGGTGGCTATCACAAATGACATGTCTCTTGCAAATGTCATGCTTGTCCAATCCCTTAAATATCATTTGCTTTCTGTTCGCCAATTGGCTTCTGTTGGCTATGATACACTATTTGGACTAACGGATGTGAAAGTCTTTAAGAGAGATACTCTCAAAGTGGCCTTTGTTGGAGAGTTGGATGGCAACCTTTACACAGTTGATTTCTCGAAAGAGAGCACATTCCATGCAACTTGTCTAATGGCCAAGGCCCACAAGGGGTGGCTATGGCATCATCGGCTAGCCCATGTCGGCATGAGAAATCTTCAAGATCTCTTAAAGGGAAATCACATCCTTGGACTAACAAATGTCTTTTCTGAGAAATATCGTGTGTGTAGTGCATGCATAGCCGGGAAGCAACATCAATCAAAGCACCCACCCAAGAATATTGTGTCTACTTCAAGGCCTTTGGAGCTCCTTCATGTGGATCTTTTTGGGCCTCCTTCATGGGATAGTCTTGGTGGGAAAAAGTATGGACTTGTCATTGTGGATGATTACTCAAGATACACATGGGTGTTTTTCCTCAAGTCCAAAGACGAGACGAAGATCACCTTCATTGATTTTGCCAAGCAAGCACAACACAAGTTTGACAAAGAAATCATGGCAATAAGAAGTGATAATGGTTCCGAGTTCAAGAATTACACCTTGGAAGGATTTCTTAGTGATGAAGGGATTGAACATCAATATTCCGCACCATACACCCCTCAGCAAAATGGTGTTGCAGAAAGGAAGAATCGTACACTTGTGGAGATGGCAAGGTCCATGTTGGATGAATACAAGTCTCCACACAGTTTTTGGGCTGAGGCTGTCAACACTGCATGTCATGCATCAAATCGACTCTTCCTCCGCAAAATATTGGAAAAGACTCCATATGAGCTCCTAACCGGGAACAAGCCAAATGTCAAGTACTTTCGTGTATTTGGGTGCAAATGTTTCATCCTCAACAAAAAGGAACGGTTAGGAAAATTTCAATCCAAAACAACCGAGGGTATATTTGTTGGCTATGGGTCAAACTCTCACGCCTATAGAGTCTACAACAAATCCAATGGATGTGTTGTAGAAACTTGTGATGTGGTGTTTGATGAGTTTAATGGCTCCCATGGGGAGCAAGTTGATCTAAGTGATGTAGGTGAAGAAGATTCGTCTCAAGATATTTTGACCATGGGTGTTGGTGCACTTCTTCCAATGGAACAAGAACCTCATGATGATGAAGAAGAAGATGAAAGCCTCACACATCATCAAACAACTTCACCACCCATACCACCACAAGTCTCTATTACTCAACCAATGCCCATAGTCCAAGTACAAGATGATGATCAAGTTCCTTTTCATGATAATCATCAAGAACAAGATCATCCTCAAGGGCAAGAACAAGAAAGTGCAATCATTGATAATGAACCTCAACAAATGCAAGAAGAAGAAGAAGATTTTCCACCACACGTTAATGATTCATATGTTGAGGACATGGATGATGGACATGAAGTTGAACCTCGTGAAACCTTAACCTCCATCATGCCTCATGTGGCCGATCGTGTTGATGTTGATAAAATCCTCACCGGCATATCGGAAGGTAGAGTCACTCGTAAACAATTGACAAACTTTTGTGCTCACTTCTCTTTTGTGTCTAGTGTTGAGCCTCTCAAGGTACAAGAAGTGTTGATAGACAACGATTGGCTCATTGCTATGCAAGAAGAGTTGAATAGTTTTGAGCGCAATAAAGTGTGGTCATTAGTCAAGAGGCCAACCACGGAACACAACGTCATTGGAACAAAGTGGATTTTCAAGAACAAACAAGATGAGAATGGTGTAATCATCCGCAACAAGGCAAGGTTAGTGGCACAAGGGTACTCACAAGTTGAAGGTTTGGACTTTGGTGAGACCTTTGCCCCCGTTGCCCGTCTTGAATCCATTCGCATCTTACTTGCTTATGCTGCTTTCAATGGCTTTACATTGCATCAAATGGATGTCAAGAGTGCTTTCCTTAACGGTCCTCTACAAGAAGTATATGTATCACAACCACCTAGGTTTGTTGACCCCGATCACAAAGACTATGTGTATAAACTTCATATTGTATGGCCTCAAACAAGCACCTCGTGCTTGGTATGATCATCTTAAGAAGTTTTTACTCGATGATGGCTTTGTGAGAGGGGTGATCGATCCCACTCTTTTTACTAAAAGGGACAAAGGTGATTTGATCTTATGCCAAATCTATGTAGATGATATCATTTTTGGTTCTCCTAACATTCATTTATGCAAGAAGTTTGCGGCATCAATGACTAAGAATTTTGAAATGTCACTCAATGCGAATTTGAAGTTCTTCCTCGGATTTCAAATTCAACAATTTCAAGAAGGAATTTTCTTGTCTCAAGCAAAATACCTCAAGGATATCCTAGCAAAATTTGGCATGCCTGATGCTAGCCCATGTAAGACTCCCATGCCAACCAAAATTGTACTCACTGAAGACACAAACGGTATCCCCTTCGACCCATACAAATACCGCTCTATGATTGGTTCATTGCTTTATCTTTGTGCATCTAGACCAGACATCATGTTTAGTGTATGCATGTGTGCTAGATTTCAAGCTTCCCCTAGGGAAAGTCATCATAAGGCGGTTAAGCATATTCTTAGATACCTTGTTCACACCCCAAAGTTGGGTCTATGGTACCCCAAGGATGCTAAGTTTGATATCATTGGGTACACGGATGCAGATTGGGCCGGAGACAAAGTGGATCGTAAGTCCACCTCTGGTGCATGTCAATTTCTTGGACGCTCCTTGGTAAGTTGGTCCTTGAAGAAGCAAAATTGTGTTGCTCTCTCTACCGTAGAAGCTGAATATATTGCAACCACTAGTCGTGCAACTCAATTACTCTGGATGAGGCAAACTTTGAAGGATTACGGTATCACCTATAGAAATGTGCCTCTTCTATGTGATAATGAAAGTGCCATCAATATCACCGAGAACCCCAAGGATCATACCCGCACCAAGCATATTGATATTAGGTATCACTTCTTGAGAGATCGTGTGGAGAAGGGTGATATTGACATTGCTCATGTTGGCACAGATAAGCAACTTGCAGATATTTTCACCAAGCCATTGGATGAAGCAAGGTTTTGTCAACTTAGGCGTGAACTTGGTATCTTGGAGCTTGACAATATTATGTGAAATCTAGCACCCATTCATGCATAAACTTAATGTCTTGTATTAATGTAGGCATATATTTAGGGGGAGACACTCAATCCATGAGTGCTCTAACCTTACATAATGCATAAATAGAACAAACACTCTCAAAGTTATCATAGTATTCGAACTAGGGTACTTTAACATGATGGAGTCGTGACCATGTGCTCAAAGTTTACATCTTTGCGGTACTATGTTCCATATGCTCAATGTCGGGTGGTAGGTGCGACATATGCCAACGGGTGGCTTATCATTGTGGGAGCCAGTAAGACGTCGCCGGTGCCTGGAAGCGGGATGAGGCGAAGACATGCACGCCGGCGAATCTTACCCAGCTTCGGGGCTCTCCGAGGAGATAACACCCCTACTGCTGCTCTGCGGGGTCTCCGCATGATCACTAGATGAACGAGTGGCTACAAGATGCTCCTTGAGCTGTTTTGCGAGAAGAAGAAGAAGGGCATGGCTAGCTCTCTTATCCTCTCTATGTGGTGTCTAATACTAGCTCAGATCAACCCTTTGCATGAGTGCCCCGGGGGGTTTATATAGGCTCACCCCCTGGGGGTACAATGGTAATCCGGCTCGGCGTGGGCCCCAGCCGTCTGTGTCTACGCTCGCCGGCTTCTGCGCCGGCTGCTGGGGCCCGCCGGCTGGTGGGTCCCGCCGGCTGCCGGCTCCTTGGTCGACAGGTAGGCCCCACTGTCCAGGGCCTTGTCGGTGGCTGGTTACTGTTGCCTCAACCTGGTGACGAGGGCTTCACTGAGGTGGGCGTGGCTACAATGCCGCCGCCCGGCGGGCGATCGCTGTAGCCTCACCGCGTCTTGTCTCCTTAATGGGGCGTCTCCTTCGAGGGAGGGGGCAAGCCGGTTGCGGGGAGCCAGCCCCGTCGCGGGCCGACTGGGGGAGGCCTGGCCGCCTTCGGGTGTCTCTCTGCCTGAAGGGGCCCACCACCCGTGGGCCGCGCTGGCAGCCCGTCGTGGGTGACATCAGGGTTAACATGGTAACAGTGCCGCGCCGGACGGGTCATGGCCACCCCGTACGGCGCACTGTGCCAGGCATGCTCCGGGATTCGGGGGTGGCAGGCTTTACTGTAGCCACGCCCCGTCACATCGCCGTTATGTGGATGCAGACTTCGAGGGTACGATCTTGACCGCTTGGTGGGAGCCGACCTCTTGGAGTCGGCCTTCTCGTGGCCGGCTTCTTGGAGCTGGCCCTCCTGTGGCTTTCTTCATGAGGGCTAAAGTCGGGCCGCCTTCCGATAGTCGGCCTGGGAGACAGCCGGCAAGGGGAAGGCGGCCCCACGTCTTGGATTCTTGAGTGTCGGATCGGCTCGTAATTTTTTCAGACGGGCCAGGGGGAGCCGGTTAGGCTACCCGTGGTCATTTACTCCGACAGTAGTCCCCGAAGCTGATCGAGCTTCGAGGCTGACAAAGGGACGAGAAGCTTGGTCAGCTTCCTATCTTGAGGAGCCAGCTTTGCTTATGCGCGCCGTCTTCGGAAAGCTCCGTTTCTTGTAGGTGGGAACGTGGGTCGGCTTGCGAGCTGACCGCTTGTCATCCCGCGAGCCATGTGGCAAGGAAAACCTGCCAACGCACGCGCGCGATGGGACGCCGCCGCAAGCCCGGGCCCGCCACTCCTAGGCCTCGGCCCGAGCGCAGATCTTCTGCGACCCACAACGGACCGCTCGCCTTCCCGCGGCGGTTTTATTACGCCATCAGGGCGCAATAATCGCGGGACGTGGGGGAGTGGGCGCAGTTGATCCCACGTTGCCCCACACCACGCCTCCTCGGATCTGCCGCGCAGGTCTATAAGTAGGGGAAGGAGGGGGAGCGGCAGAGGCTCGCACGCTCTCCCTCGCTCCGCCCCTTCTCGCCTTCCTTCTTCTTCCCTTCGCCGCCGCAGCGACCCATTGCCGCGCTGCTCCGCCGTCGGGCCTCTCGGTTTCTTTGGTCCCGCCGTAGCGGGGTCGTGCGCGTCTCTGCCGTCGCATCGTCTTGTTCCTCGCCGCGTCATTCCCATGGCGTTGTCGAGCTCGTGGGATGGCTCCAACGTCCACGAGGACCACGTTGAGTTCCTCCGCCGGACGCGGCGTCTGCCGGTGAGAACTACGTGCGGGTTCGTCAGGCGCCGGCGAGGGAGATTTCGCCGGCACTGGAGGAGGGCGAGCGGGTAATCTTCCGCTCGCACTGCCTGCGCGGCTTCGGCCTCCCAGCGAGCGGATTCCTTCGCGCTTTTCTTGAATTTTACCACCTCCAGCCGCATCACCTCACGCCCAACGCGGTGATGCTGCTGTCGGCTTTCGTCACCCTGTGCGAGGGCTTTCTGGGGGTTCTCCCCACTCTCGAGCTTTGGGGAGAATTCTTCCAGAGCAAGGTTGGCACTGTTGTTGCGGGCGTGCCCGCCCCCTGCGGAGCCTTCATTGCCATGAGGCGGACGGGCGAGAACAATCCGTTCCCGCCCATCCCGCTGATCCAGTCGGTGAAGCTCTGGCAGAAGTCCTATTTCTACGTGAAGAACGTCGCCCAGCAAGGCGACTACGTCAACCTGCCAGCTTACGTAGCCAGCCCGCCGGCTGGGAGGCAACCCTCGTGGAGCTACCGGGCCAGGTCATTGTCTCAGGCCGGGAACGCAGCCGTCTCCCGGCTCCGGGTGATGATCCAGTCGGAGGGCCTGACCGGAGCCGACCTGGTGGCCGCCTTCGTGTAGCGCCGAGTACTTCCGCTCCAAGGCCGGCCTCACATGATTTGCCAGATGAGCGGCCGCTTCGACCCGTGCCGGCTGAGCACCAGGGAGATGCCTCATGCCGAGATGTCTTACGTGGTGAACTACATCTCCAACTGCAAGCTCGCCGAGGATTGGCGATACGGCAAGGGGCCGTATTCTCGCGCCAACCCTCCGCCTGCCGTAAGTTTTCTTCTTTTTTTGTAGCCGGCCTCATGATGGCCGACTTCTGATCAATTGGTTTGCCCTTAGCAGAACCCTCTTCTTCCGCCGACGGTCAGGGCCGCAGGGGTAGAGCGCCAGCTCCTCCCCGACCGCACGGTGGACGACGGTGATGATCCGGACCTGGGAGCGGCCGCCATGGAAGATGCCATCGTGGGGGAAGGCGACGAGGCAGGAGGCGCGGGGCTCGGGGCCGGCCTCGAGGACTGGGCGGACGATGACGAGGTCGAAGCCGCCCCGCACCGCCAGTCGGCGCTTGATCATCAAGGCGCGGGCCCGTCTGCTGCGCCGGCTGCCCGTGGCAGCGCGCAGAAACGCCGGGCCGCGTCGACCTTCTTCGGCAGCCGGCCGAAGAAATCCAAGGCTTCCACGGCGGCGACCAAGCGGGATGAGGCGGCCGTGAAGGCGGCCCGCTTCCGCAAGGCGGTGAAACAGCCGCAGGCGATCTCGGCGTAAGTCGTCAAATGTCTTGTAAAAAAAAATTTGTAGTCCTCTTCGATTGAGGCTCTTCTAAACCTTTCTTTGCTCGCCGGGCAGGGCACCGCTTTCCCTCGAGCGAGGTCCTGGCGGCTCCGTAGTCGGGCCGACTGGAGGGTCCTCAGGCTCCCGCCGCGTGGATCCCCGCGCCGACCTCATGGAGGCCACGGAGCAGAACGCACGGGAGGTGCGGGAGGAGTAGGAGGCGGCGGAGCGAAGGACCGCCCAGGCGGCGAAGGAGCAGGCCGACGCGGCGGCCAAGGCCCGGGTGGAGGCGGCAGCCACGGAGACGGAGGCGGAGGCCTCGCACAACCAGCCTCCGCTGCTCGTCGTTCCCCTCCGCGCCATGGCTCCCGACATCCCCGTGCCCCCGTCGGAGGAGGTTGACCAAGACCCGCCGGTGATGGAGAGGAGGGAGGACCACGTGGTCTTCGTGGAGGAGGCGCCGCAGTCGGCGCCGACTGGAGCGGGCCAAAGCGGCCAACCAGCCGCGGCGCCAGAGCAGCCGGCCGGGGGCGAGCCGGAGGCAGGGGCCGGCCTCGAGGTGCAGCCGGCACTTCACCGGCGCGCAGGAGGAGGTACCTCCGCGCCGGAGCCGCACCGAGCTGCGGGCGCCAGCCAGACGGTGGAGGCCCTGGAGGCGGCCAGCGCCAGCACGTCCGAGTGGACGCCCAGCGGGGGGACGGCCGAGCTGAAAACGGCGGCCCAGGAGGTCCGGAGCCGGCTTCAAGCCCAGGCCGCTTCACTGCAGCGGTATACCCAAGAGTTCCTCGCGACGCGGGCCGTCATCCGGGTGAGCCCTCTGGCCTTGGTTGTTTTGCTTTTTTTGATTTCTTCCGTGGGGGCGCATCAGCGCACCCGCTGGGTGTAGTCCCCGAGTTCCAAGTCGGCTGCTGAGCAGGCGGCTTGGAACTTACTAGGTCCTGACAGCTATCTTATCCTCGCATCCTGTCTGATCTTCCAGGAATACCATAACCTCCGCGCTGCTGCCTTCAACTCCCAGGCTCAGGAGCTGGGCCGGAAAACCGAGGACCTGACCAACAGCCGGAGTGCGTGCTTTGTCTCGTTCATCTCCTGTGGTGGCGCGTCAGCGCACCCACTGGGTGTAGTCCCCGAGATTCGGGCCGACTGCTGAGCAGTCGGGTCGGATCTTCCTTGATGACTTCTTCCTTATTGATTTTTCCTTTGTCTTCATGCTTGCAGGAGCCAATGCCGACTTAAGGGGGCAGCTCAGCGGGGCCCAGGCCGCCCTTCGCGCCAAGGAAGCTGAGTACACCGCCTTTGTCTTGGAGCGTGACCGCCTGGCCAGGAAGTTGGCCGACCAGGAGGAGAGCCACAAGGCGGCCCTGAAGAAGGCGCAGGACAGCGAGGACGCCCTCAAAGCTGAGTTCGAGACCGAAGTGGCGGGCTGGGCTTAGGCAAAACAAGCGCTGAGCGAGGGCTTCGGCCGGATTGAGGATCTGATTGATGGTAAGCCGCCTTCCTCACTCCTTGCTTGCCCCTTGCCCCCTGATTTGTGTTCTGACTTGTGCTGCTTTTTGTTCTTTGCGCAGACTACTTCCCCGGCTACTCCGTCTTCGCCACCCAGACCATCGAGGCCCACCGCGAGGCGCGCCGGCAGGCGGGGGCTGGAATAACGCTGGACGCGAGCCGGACGCTTGAGGAGCAACTCTTGACGGTCCAAGCCCGGCTGCAGCCGGCTCACCGCATGCTCCGCCTCCTCCAGCGTGCCGGGGCGCAGGTGTTGGCCGCCCTCTGGCCAGGCAAAACGACTCCCCGCACCCCGAGTCGGACTGCCGACTGGCTAGAGGTTGAGGTTGGCCGCTTCGAGGCCTGGAAGGCATCGGTGGCCCGGCTTGGAGCTGGGCGGGCGCTGGTGTAACACCCTCGATGCGGCTATATCTCCCACGTGTCGAAGCACGACTTAGAGGCATAACCGCATTGAAAGCAATGTCGCAAGTGAGGTAATCTTCACACAACCCATGTAATACATAAGGGAAAGAGATACATAGCTGGCTTACAATCGCCACTTCACACAAATACATGAATAAAGCATTACATCATCCAATACACTCAGGGTCCGACTACGGTACCAAAATAAAAGAATAACCCCAAATGCGACAAGGCCCCGATCGACCCCAACTGGGCTCCACTACTAATCAACTATAACGAAACAACACAAAGGACAAGATCTTCATCGAGCTCCTCCTGAGCTTGGTTGCGTCATCTGCACGGACTCCTCGGCACCTGCAAGCTGGTTTTGGAAGTATCTGTGAGCCACAGGGACTCAGCAATCTCGCACCCTCGCGATCAAGACTATTTAAGCTTATGGGTAAGGTAAAAGGTATGAGGTGGAGCTGCAGCAAGCGGCTAGCATATATGGTGGCTAGCATACGCAAATGAGAGCAAGAAGAGAAGGCAATGCACGGTCGATACAAATATGATCAAGAAGTGATCCTAAAACAACCTATGTCAAGCATAACTCCAACACCGTGTTCACTTCCCGGACTCCACCGGAAAGAGACCATCACGGTTACACACGCGGTTGATTCATTTTAATGAAGTTAAGGTTCAAGTTATCTACAACCAGACATTAACAAATTCCCATCTGCCCATAACCGCGGGCACGGCTTTCGAAAGTTCAAATCCCTGCAGGGGTGTCCCAACTTAGCCCATGACAAGCTCTCACGGTCAACGAAGGAATAGATCTCCTCCCGAGACATTCCGATCAGACTCGGTATCCCGGTACTACAAGACATCCTCGACAATGGTAAAACAAGTCCAGCAAGACCACCCGCTGTGCCGACAAATCCCGATAGGAGCTGCACATATCTCGTTCTCAAGGCACACCTGATAAGCTAAGCGTACAGGAGCCGACGTAACCCAAGTTGCCAAGGGATGGCCCTGCACGGTGCTCTGGGTTGGACCAACACTCAGAGAAGCACTGGCCCGGGGGTTTAAAATAAAGATGACCCTTGGGCTGGCCTAACCCAAGGGAAAAAGAGGCTAGGTGGCAAATGGTAAAACCAATGTTGGGCCTTGCTGGAGGAGTTTTATTCAAAGCGAACTGTCAAGGGGTTCCCATTATAACCCAACCACGTAAGGAACGCAAAATCCGGGAACATAACACCGATATGATGGAAACTAGGGCGGCAAGAGTGGAACAAAACACCAGGCATAAGGCCGAGCCTTCCACCCTTTACCAAGTATATAGATGCATTAATTAGATAAGATATATAGTGATATCCCAACAAGTAAACATGTTCCAACAAGGAACAACATCTCCATGTTCCAACAAGGAACAAACTTCAATCTTCACCTGCAACTAACAACGCTATAAGAGGGGCTGAGCAAAGCGGTAACATAGCCAAACAACGGTTTGCTAGGACAAGGTGGGTTAGAGGCTTGGTTCAATAATATAGGAGGCATTATAAGCAAGTGGTAGGTATCGCAGCATATGCATAGCAAAAGAGCGAGCAACTAGCAAGCAAAGATAGAAGTGATTTCGAGGGTATGATCATCTTGCCTGAGATCCCGCAAGGATGAAGAACCAGTCCATGAAGAAGACAAACGGACGTAGTCGAACGGGTCCTCACAAACGCGACGTTATCGGAACCAACCCGAAGAACAACACCAGAAAGAAGCAAACAACATAGTAAACAACCACCGCATAAACATGGCATGATGCGCAAACAAGTATGATGCATGTCTGGATTAAAGAGGCATGGCATGGCAAAGTGCACAAACAATCCTACAAATTAAGTGGAGCTCCATTATGCAACTCCGTTGCATAATGACGAAACACCACAACAATTATTTAGTTCGATCTTGTTTATGTACCCAACAATATTAAATGTTGTTAGCATGACAAAAGGGTGAAGCAAAGTAAAACTACCTATCTAGTCAAGTTTAAATGAGGCCGGAAGCAACGAACAACAATTTCGGAAAAATCCTCATGTGCATATTTTGGTTATGGTACCGTTCTGCCCTAAACCATATTTTAGAGTTGTTAAACATGCAAAGTAAGGCCACCATGATAAATTAGGCAAAATTCTACCCCATTTACATATAAAGTTTGTTAAATTCGGAGCTACGGTTAATTAGTTATGAATTCAAACATTTTAGCATGGCATAGGAGCAAATTAAAGCAAACATCATTTTAAGCATTTTTAACATGATTGAAAAATGGCATATTATGAAGCTACACAAAATTCTAAGCATTTTACATAGACATTTTAATCCGATGCATGGTTAAATTAGCTATTACATGCATGAACATGAGGGGCAATCTGTAAACATGCAGTTTTCAGAATAATTGGACAAATTCGCTGGAGAGGAAAAAAATACACAATCGGGCCGAATCTGGGATCTGGACTGGGGAGCTGCTCACATTGGGTCAGAGGCCGGATCTGGAGTTGGGCCGCTGAGGAGCTGGAGCAGGCTGGGCCTTGGAGCAGGCTGGGCCTTGAGGAGGTGGGACTCGCAGGCGGCAGATCTGGGCGGAGGCGTCCAGGAACAGGGCGCGGGCGCGGACCCAACGGAGACAAGCTTGAGGCGTCGGCCATGGGAACGATGGGGCTCCTCGGGCTTCCTGGGACTTTGGTGGCCAACTGCTCGAGGCTGGAGATGGCTGGCTGTTCGAGATCGAGCTCATCTCGATCTGGAGCTCGGGGATGGGGCTCCTGGATGACGAGGGGAGCCAGGAGGCGGCGCGCGAGGTCGGGCTCCAGGAGGTGCTCGGACACCGCGGGAGGAGAGAAAGGGAGTGGAGCGATGGGTTCCTGGAGCTGCTGATACGGCTTGATGCGGTGGTGGATCGGGCAGGCATGCCGCTCGAGGAAGGTGGGTGGCGGCGCTGAGTTGGCTCGGGAAGGAATGAGGGGATCCCAAGGCAGGTCGGTGGCGGCGGGCAGGAGGATGGATGGGACAAGGGTCCTTAATTTTAGGGTTTGTCCAGATTTAGACTAGGAGTCTCTTATATAAGAAAAAAAGAGGGGTTTAGGGTAGATTCGGACCCTCTGATCGAAATCGGGCGGTCGAGAAAAAATATGTTAGGAAGTCCAATTAACAAAATGGAGACGTTTTGTAGATGTTTGGGGATGATCCGGACATGACGGTGACGACTGCTCGGGTCGGGTCCGGGACAATTTTCGGACGCGCGCATGAGGAGGGCCGCGGGCTGACGAGTGAGGTTAGGTTGGACCTGGCGGTAGGTAGTGGGCTGTGTAGACGGTCTCGAGCTGAGAGAAAAGAAGAGAGGGAGGCCCGGCGACTGTTTTCGGAGACCGAAAACGTCTGACGTTAGACCGGCTATACTGCCGCTATAGTTAAACGTTGGGGCGTCAAACGAACTCCGAATGCGACGAAATTTGGCAGGCGGCCTACTGGCAACATAACAACACCGCATGCCAACTTTCAACCCATTCCGAGAACATTTTCCGGCCACTTATAAAATACTATTTCGGACGTGCCGCGAGCGCGTGCCAGTGTGTCTAGGCTCAGAACGGACAGCGGAGAGAACGAGGAACCCGGACGAATGCAAGTTTTGAAAACATGATGATGCAATGCACATGATGACATGATAAGATGCAACACGCACGCATAAAAACCTGACAACGACAGCGAATAACTGACGGAAACCTGGCACATCGGTCTTGGGACGTTACAGCTGGAGTTCGTCCGAGCCTGGTATCCTGGGCTGAACCTGGACTAGCTGCGCACCTGGAGGCTGGAGGCTGGAGGCCGACGAGGAGATGGAGGAGGTGCGGCCGACTATCGCTCAGCGTGCCTCGACGATCGCCGAGTGCACTGACATCAGCGTTTTTGCTCCTGAAATAAATGACGACGGTGTTGCCCAGCCAGAGGAATGGTTCGGGCTGGACCCTGCAGCGGGTGAGGAATCGGCAGAGGAGATCGCTTCCAGCGATGAAGGTGAAGACGACGAAGGGGAGGAAGGCGAAGACGTCGAGCCGGCCAGTGAAGCGGCCAGCCAGCCCCAGCCTGTCCGTGCCTCCAGCAACGAGGTGCGTGCTAGCGCGCCCTCTGCGGGAGGTGGTGATCATGCCGAGGTTCGCCAGCCGGCCACTCCTCCAGCCAGCACTGCCGTCTCCACCGACCTGCCCGACTCGCCAGTCGCTCCCTTGGCTTAATCTGCCGTCCTTGCTTTTCCTGCTTGTTACTCTTTGAACGTTTTTTGTTAAACTTGCGCAGTTCCACCCACTGGGGGTGTATTCAAACTATGTTGAATGCTGGCCTTTCGAAGGCCTTTTGTGTAAATATGATCATGTGTGTGTTTGGCTTCCATTCGCGTATGCTTTTTATCTTTAGGCTGTTTCCTTTGCCGCCTTCCCCTAGCTGCTGCCTTCCCAACCGGCAGCTGCTCTACAGCCTGCGGCTAAGGAAGAACTTGGCTATATTTATTATTATTATTTTTGGGGAAGGCAAGTACTTGAGCTTTCTTAGATTGAAGCGAGGTGAATGGAAGCCGGCCGGCCGGCTACTCTGGTAGTCGGTCGGTGGTGGGAGAAAAACCAGCTTTTGTTATATTAGTCCATTAGTCCCTAGCCATTTTTCATGTGGGTGTCCTTTCCTGCCTTTAACTCTTGCCAGCCGGACAGCCGGTTCTTCGAACTGCGACTTTTGGCAAGAGAAGGCTTGGGTGCCGGCACACTACTTGTCTGACCGCGTGTAGGACTTCTAATATAACTGAAGGCGGCCAGTCCCTGGGCCGACTAGTCGAACTCGGTGCCGAACGAAAAAAGTGAATGTAATGACATGATCATAAGCATGATACTCTTCTTTTATAGATAAAAGATGGCAGTCCCCGAGCTCTCCTCGGGGGGCCTATTGTCTCGTACTTAGTACAAAAGTTAGCGTGATACATATTGTATTTCAACTGTAAAATCTTCGGACGAGGTTGGCGTTCCATGGTCGTTCCGACTCTTTGCCGGAGTCGTCTCTCTTTCGTGCCTTCGGCTTCTGTGCGTCGATCAGGTAGTAGGAGTCATTTCCTAGCGCTCTGCTGATGACGAAGGGGCCTTCCCAAGGGGCCAAGAGTTTGTGCTGGCCGGCTGTTCGCTGGATCAGCCGGAGCACGAGGTCGCCTTCTTGGAAAGATCTTGGTCTGACCTTCCAGCTGTGGTAGCGGCACAAGCCCTGCTGGTAGATGGCGGACCGGCTAAGGGCTAACAGCCGGCCATCTTCCAGCAGGTCGACGCCGTCTTCTCGTGCTTCCTTGGCCTCCGCCTCTGTGTACATGGTTACCCGAGGCGAGTCAAACTCGATGTCGGTTGGGATGACCGCCTCGGCGCCATACACGAGGAAGAAAGGAGTGAAGCCGGTTGACTTGTTTGGGGTAGTGCACAGACTCCAGAGGACGGCCGGTAGCTCATCGAGCCAACAGCCGGCCGAACGTTCCAGTGGTACGACCAGTCGGGGCTTGATGCCGGAAAGGATGAGGCCGTTGGCTCGCTTGACTTGGCCGTTTGACTGCGGGTGGGCAACAGACGCTAAGTCCAACCGGATGCCCTGCGTCGCGCAAAAACGTGCCAAAGCTCCCTTGGCGAAATTCGTGACGTTGTCGGTGATGATGCTGTGTGGCACGCCGTAGCGAGTTGTTATATCTGCGATGAATGTCACGGCAGTCGGCCCATTCAGCTTCTTGATCGGCTTTGCCTCAATCCATTTGGTGAATTTGTCCACGGCGACAAGCAGATGTGTCATGCCGCCGCGCGCCGTCTTGAATGGGCCCACCATGTCCAGTCCCCAAACGGCGAAGGGCCAAGTGAGGGGAATGGTCTTGAGTGCCGAAGCCGGCATGTGTTGCTTGGAGCTGAAGACTTGGCACCCTTTGCAATGTTTAACTAACTCCTTGGCATCATCCAAAGCAGTCGGCCAAAAGAACCCATGGCGGAAAGCTTTGGCGACGAGTGATCTTGAGGCCGCATGGTGGCCGCATTCTCCTTGGTGGATGTCTCTGAGGATTGCAATGCCCTTCTCTTTCTCGACGCATCACTGGAAGACTCCAGTGACACTGCGCCTGACGAGCTCTCTATTGACGATTGTGTATGCTCCGGCTCGGCATTGGACTTGTCTTGCCTCTGTTTCGTCAGCTGGCAGATCTTGGTTTATTAGGAAGTTGAGGATGGACTGAGCCCATGATGGAGCTGCGACTTCTTCTATTGCCAATACGGCTACTGCGACCAGGGCGGTCGGGCTGGGTGGTGAAATGCTGGAGTCGGCCGCCGCCTGTTGTGTTGGTGCAGTCCCCGGGCCGACTACCGCAGTCCCCGAGCCGGGTGTGGCAGTCCCCGGGTCGGGCGTAACTACGGAAGTCCCCGAGCCGCCTACTGACGTCCCCGGGCCGACTATCAAAGTCCCCGGGTCACCTGCTTGGTTCTTCGAGCCGGGCCCAACCGCGTCGGGGTCAGGCGGCACGAAGATGGAATCAGACTCTGGAGACGGCTTGATAGACGGCCTGAGGAGGCATTGCAGAGAGACACCGGTTGGTATTGCCTGCCAAGTGGAGCCTATTCGAGCCAGGGTATCAGCTGGCTCGTTGTCGGCTCGCGGTACGTGGAGGAACTCGCATCCTTCAAAGTACCCGCTGATCTGCTGGACGAGGAAGCGGTAGCTTGCCATATTTGCGTCCTTGGCGTCCCAGTCGCCGGATGATTGCTGGACTACCAAGTCCGAGTCGCCGTAACATAGGATCCGGCGTATGCCGAGCTCTTTGGCAAGCCGGAGCCCGTGTATGAGCGCCTCGTACTCGGCCACGTTGTTGGAGGCGGCAAAGTGAATTTGCAGCGTGTATCTGAGCTTGTCGCCTTTGGGAGAGGTGAGGATGACGCCGGCTCCCAAGCCGGTGTGCATCTTGGACCCGTCGAAGTGCATGTGCCAATGAGTGGAGTCGGGAGCTGGTGGTAGGTACTGGGTCTCGGCCCAGTCAACGAGGAAGTCGGCCAATGCTTGGGACTTGATGGCGGTGCGAAGCTGGTAGAAGATCGTGTAGGGGGCCAGCTCGATGGCCCATTTCGCCACCCGGCCGGATGCATCCCGGCTGCCTATGATCTCGGCAAGCGGGGCGGTGCATACGACTGTGATGGGGTGCTCTTGGAAGTAGGGCTTCAGCTTCTTGGCGGCGAAGTACACGCCATAGCACATCTTCTGGTAGTGTGGGTAGTTCTGCTTCGAGGTAGACAGCACCTCGCTCAAATAGTACACCGGCCTCTGGACCGGCTGGGCTCGGCCCTCTTCTGGGCACTGGACTACGATGACGGTGCTGACCACCCGGCTGGTTGCGGCAATGTAGAGGAGCATGGGTTCTTTCTCAGTCGGCGCCGCCAGGACAGGCGGCGTGGCCAGCATCTTCTTCAGCTCGTGAAAAGCTTGGTCGGCTTGGTCGTTCCACTTGAAGTGAGTGGTCTTCTTCATGAGGCGGTAGAGGGGGAGAGCTTTCTCTCCGAGCCGGCTGATGAAGCGGTTCAGGGAGGCCAAGCACCCGGTGAACTTCTGGACGTCTCGAAGTTTGGTGGGAATCGCCATTCTCTCAATGGCCTTGATCTTTATTGGGTTGCATTCGATGCCGCGTTCGGAGACCAGGAAGCCTAGGAGCTAGCTGGCTGGCACTCCGAACACGCATTTCTCGGGGTTGAGCTTGATCTGGAACCGGCACAGGTTTTCAAATGTTTCCTTGAGGTCCTCCAGCAAGGTGTCGCGCTTCTCCGTCTTCACCACAATGTCGTCTACGTAGACGTGGGCATTTCTGCCTAGCTGCTTGAGGAGGCACTTCTGCATGCAACGCTGAAAAGTGGCACCGGCATTTCTCAAGCCGAATGTCATAGTCAGGTAGCAGAAAGCTCCGAATGGCGTGATGAATGCGGTCTTCAGGCGGTCAGCCGGATCTAGCTTTATCCGGTGGTATCCTGAGTAAGCATCCAAGAAACTCAACAGCTCGCATCCGGCCGTGGAGTCTACCACTTGATCAATCCTTGGCAGGGCAAAGGGATCTTTGGGGTAGGCCTTGTTGAGGCTCGTGTAGTCTATGCACATGCGCCACTTGTTGTTCTTCTTTAGCACGAGGACCGGGTTGGCGAGCCACTATGGAAAGAAAACCTCCATAATGAAGCCGGCTGCCAGAAGCCGGGCTATCTCCTCTCCCACAATCCTTCTTTTCTCCTCCGACAGTCGGTGGAGGGGTTGCTTGACTGGTTTTGCGCCTTCTCGGACGTGTAGCTTGTGCTCGGCGAATCCCTTCGGAACACCTGGCATGTCCTTAGGGGACCATGCAAAGATATCCCGATTCTCACAGAGGAAGTCGGCGAGCTCGCCTTCCTATTTGCTATTTAGGTTTGCCTCGATGACGGCAAACCTTTCTGGGTGCTCGGGGTCAACAGGTATCTTCTTCGTCTCCTTGGCCGGCTGGAAAGATCCTTGGGCATCACACTCCTTGGGATCGGAGGACAGGGCCGACTGTTTGCTGGCCATGGCTACGACTCGGTCCAACATCTTCTTTTCTTCGGCAATCACCAGGGACTCGGCCAGCCGGCTGCTGGCTGCAGCGCACTCGGAAGATTTCTTGTAATCGTCGGCTACGGTGAGGATGCCCTTGGCGCTCGGCATCTTCATCTTGAGGTAAGCATAGTGGGGAACAGCCATGAACCTGGCCAAGGCAGGACGACCAAGCAATGCATGGTAGGGGCTCTCCAGGTCCACCACTTCAAACCAGATCGCTTCTCGGCGGAAATGCTCCTTGTCCCCAAAGAGTACATCAATCTTGATCTTGCCAATGGGGGCGCAGGACAGGCCAGGTACAATGCCATGGAACACAGTCCGAGTAGGCATGAGTTGCTTTGTCTTGACGTTCAGCTTCTCCAGGGTGTCACGGTACAGGATGTTGATGCTGCTCCCGCCGTCCATCAGCACTCGGGAGAAACGGGCGGCGCGTCTGTCCGTTGCAAGGGTGGCATCCAAAACCAACGCATAAGAGCCGGGAGATGGCATCACCTCTGGGTGGTCGGCCCGGCTCCAGCTGATAGGCTTTTCTGACCAGTGCATGTGCTCGGCGGGGTTGGTAGCGACCATGTTGACTTCTTGGTGCTCTCGGCATCTGCTACGCCGGCCTTCGGGTTGCCTTGTGAAGACGACATAGGCGGCATGCTCGTCGGGGAACTCATCATGCACAGCTCCGACTGCTGGCCGAGCGGTCGGCGGCTGCGGAGCCGGAGACGGCGGGCCAGCAGGCGGAGGCGGCGCGAGCCCTTCGCCTTTGGAGATTCGGGTGAGCCAGTGGCACTTCCGGGTTGTGTGGTTGGACGGCTTCGCGCCGCTGTGGAACTTGCATGGGGCGTCGAGGGTTTACTCGTAGGAGAAGGCCGACTGCCAAGCCGGCCTACCGCCCTTCGGCTTCTTGGGTGCGGGCCGCCCTTCGGGCTGCTTGTCCTCGACTGTGGCCACCTGCCGGCTAGTGGAGAGCGGCACGGGGCCCTTGCGCTTGTGGTCGTTCTGGTACGGGCGTCGGCCGGAGTCCCCAGTCGGCGTCTTGGGCGCCGGGTTGATTACCTTCCCGGACGCGTCTACCCGGAGTTCGGTCTTCATTGAGGAGTCGGCGGTGGCGTACTTGTCCGCTATGACCAGAAGCTCGTCGAGGGTAGTCGGCTCGTCGCAGAGGAGCTTGTGCTTGAGGAGGGTGCCTTCTCGGCATCCGGCGGTGAAGTATTCTATGGCTTGCACCTCGTGCACCCCTTCGCAAGAGTTGCGGAGCTCGGCCCAACGCGTGAGGTAGTCGCGAGTGGACTCGGCGGGGCCTTGTACGCACAAGGAGAGTTGTCTGGGCTTGGGGGCCCGCTTGTAAGTGCTGGTGAAGTTGCGGACGAAGGCCTCCGTGAAGTCTAGCCAGCTGTTGATGCTGTATGGCCTGAGGCTGTTGAGCCAGGTCCGCGTCGTGCCTTGCTGCATGAGGGGCACATACTTCACGGCAACGCGCCTGTTGCCGTTTGCTATGCGAACCGCTGTGGAGTAGTCGATCAACCAATCTTTCAGCTTCACGGAGCCGTTGTACTTGGGCGTGTCTCTTGGGAGCGAGAACCCTTTGGGGAAAGGCTCGTCGCGGATGCGGGGGCCGAAGCAAGGCGGGCCGACATCATCTTCTTCTTCTAGCGCCAGGGATCGCGCTAGGCGGTCAATCCGATGGCGGGCGTCGCTCTCGCCGACTCCTTCACGGAGACCTAGTCGGCCACTGAGAGTCGGATGTGTGACAGGCGGTAGGGTGGGATATCTCTCCCCACGAGGCGGAGGCGGAGGCGGGTTGCCCCACCGCTCCACGGCCCGGGGACGGCCTTCTGCGTCTCGCTCGATGGAGGTCCGGGTTCGGCTTCGGCTGGCAGCCAGCTCTTTCTCGTGTCGCGCGCGGGTTTTACCCACAGTCGGCGTCCGGCTCATCGCGCCGTGCTCTCGGCGCGGGGAAGGGATTTCCGCGCGGGCGTCGGCTTCGTGCCGCTGTGCAGCTGCATCGATTAGTTGCTGGATGCGTCTGGTCATGTGGGGGAGTTCTTCGGTCCCCAGTCCATCTAGCTCGTCTACGGCCGCCTGGGCGGCGCGCAGGTTCTCGAGTGGAGTGGCGTAGACTGGGCGGTCGACTCCTAGCGTATCGGCGAGGGCAGCGCCGCGCTGTCTGACAACGCCGGCTCGGCTTGTCCCGCCTGGGGCGGCGTGCCAAAGGCGGCGCGGTCGGCTTCGCACTGGTGGGCCTCGGTGAGGCGTCTCATGGAAGCCAACTTCCGGCCCTCCGCGAGGAGGGCGAGGCGGCGAGCCTCCAGTGCTTCGGCATCGGCATCGGCCGGGAGGGGGATGGACAAATCGTGGACCGCTGCATTCGGGGCGTCGAGGGCGTTCTCGCCAGAAGCGCCACCGTGGCCGATGACCATCACCTCGGTGGTGGCGCCGTCGCAGCCATCGGCCCGGGGAAGAGGGTCGTTGTAGATCGCGACGTCGGTGGGGAAAGCGTCGAGCGAGGCCGTGTCGGAGTCGACAGGCATCGGATCGGTGGAGCCAATAGATTCCAGGTCCATAGCAAGCTCGTCGGAGACGTGGGGCTGGCCGAGGAGGTTGACGAGGTGGTCGGTGCCCGCGTCAGAGGCGAGCTCGTCGGAGATGAGGGTCTTGTCAAGGAGATCGGCGAGGCTGCTCGCTGCGCAGACGTTGGCGACGCCTTGCAGCGCATCGTGCCAAGCGCCATCGGGCGTGCCGGGCTGGCTACGCTCACTGGGGAGGAAGAGGGTTCCCGTCCAGAACAGGTCTCCGGACGATGGTGCACCTGGCCCCACGGTGGGCGCCAAATGTTGGGTGGTAGGTGCGACATATGCCAACGGGTGGCTTATCATTGTGGGAGCCAGTAAGACGTCGCCGGTGCCTGGAAGCGGGATGAGGCGAATACATGCACGCCGGCGAATCTTACCCAGCTTCGGGGCTCTCTGAGGAGATAACACCCCTACTGCTGCTCTGCGGGGTCTCCGCATGATCACTAGATGAACGAGTGGCTACAAGATGCTCCTTGAGCTGTTTTGCGAGAAGAAGAAGAAGAAGGGCACGGCTAGCTCTCTTCTCCTCTCTATGTGGTGTCTAATACTAGCTCAGATCAACCCTTTGCATCGGTGCCCTGGGGGGTTTATATAGGCTCACCCCCCGGGGGTACAATGGTAATCCGGCTGGGCGTGGGCCCCAGCCATCTGTGTCTACGCTCGCCGGCTTCTGCGCTGGCTACTGGGGCCCGACGGCTGGTGGGTCCCGCCGGCTGCCGGCTCCTTGGTCGACAGGCAGGCCCCACTGTCCAGGGCCTTGTCGGTGGCTGGTTACTGTTGCCTCAACCTGGTCACGAGGGCTTCGCTGAGGTGGGCGTGGCTACAGTGCCGCCGTCCGGCGGGCAATCGCTGTAGCCTCACTGCATCTTGTCTCCTTAATGGGGCGTCTCCTTCGAGGGAGGGGGCAAGCCGGCTGTGGGGAGCCGGCCCCGTCGCGGGCCGACTGGGGGAGGCCTGGCCACCTTCGGGTGTCTCTCTGCCTGAAGGGGCCCACTGCCCGTGGGCCGCGCTGGCAGCCCGTCGTGGGTGACATCAGGCTCAACATGGTAACAGTGCCGCGCCAGACGGGTCATGGCCACCCCGTACGGCGCACTGTGCCAGGCGTGCTCCAGGATTCGGGGGTGGCAGGCTTTACTGTAGCCACGCCCCGTCACATCGCCGTTATGTGGATGCAGACTTCGAGGGTACGATCTTGACCGCTTGGTGGGAGCTGGCCTCTTGGAGTCGGCCTTCTCGTGGCCGGCTTCTTGGAGCCGGCCCTCCTGCGGCTTTCTTCATGAGGGCTAAAGTCGGGCCGCCTTCCGATAGTCAGCCTGGGAGACAGCCGGCAAGGGGAAGGCGGCCCCACGTCTTGGATTCTTGAGGGCCGGATTGGTTCATAATTTTTTCAGATGGGCCAGGGGGAGCCGGTTAGGCTACCCGTGGTCATTTACTCCGACACTCAAACATGGTGACCTCGATCACCGCTTGTACAATTCCTATATGGACCTTCCTTCTTAATAATGTTTGGATTATTAATGCATCTTAGTATGGCCTTAGATGTCTCACGTTTTCTCCCCTATTAATCTCATGTAAACTCTTTGGCGGAGTCTATATCAAATTATTCTTGTTGGCCCCCTCCTTCACATCTTTCCTTCGCCCAGGTCTTTTGTCCAGTGACCTGACATCCGGCTCTCCGGCCGGACATCCGGGCCCTGGGAAAATTTCCTTGCCACTCAAAACTGGTATCATCAATCACTTACAGTGGCCGGACATCCGGGCCCTGTACCCAGGCTGCCTGATTTTCTCACGCCGGATATCCGGGCCTAGCCCCGGATGTCCGGCCTGTCGCCCGCAGCCACATATGCCTGGAGAGGGGTGTGGGATTTGGGGGCAGTTCCTCACTTCTCTCGTTCCTATCCACATCTCGCCTCACAGCCGCCGCCGGGCCATCGCTCAGGTGCTGCCCCGGCCATCTCCACCGACCTCCGGCCCCGATCTCCTGCTCACGGATTCGTCTCCTCCCGATCTCCGATTCTATCCAATCCATTTCTTGGGTTGTTGTGTGAATCCCTCGGGAGGGACCGGTGCCTTGTGGGATTCACCGCCGGAGCTCCTCATGGCACGAACCAAGAACTCCGGCCCCAATTGCCCCGAGCTTTCTTCCCAGGGTATGGTTGCTGTCTCTACTCCATTCTACTTGTATGGTGACCGAAATTTTTTAGGGTTTCATTCTCTCATGCAAATCTAGGCATCTATATCTTGCTAGAGTTTTGGTGTCTCTTGCCTAAGCCTCAAAATCTTCCTAAGTACTCGGCTAATCATTTTAAATCATGGACATGTCGAAATTTTTGATCTACCACTGGACTTGTTCTATGGTCATGATAAAAAATATTCATCCCATTGTTTAAATTGTTTTATCTGTGTTCCTACTTGTTGGCTTATTCTCATCGGAACCTATTCATTATCTATTCTAGTTGATCGCCGGCAAGGCTCAACCGACTCCGATGAGCATGCTAGGCCTAAGAAGAAGAAGACCGCCACCAAGAAGAAGAAGCGGGCACCATCCACAAGTCCATCAGCCTCGGATCCAGATGATGCGGATTATGTTGGAGAGGAAGAGGATGACAGTGCACCAAGGCAGTCCATTGGACAGTCCAAGCCTGGTACTAGGAGGGCGCCGGTACCTCAAGTTCGAGGGTCTGCAATGCCCGTTGTTCATGGTCGTCGCATCTCCATGGAGCTTCCTGACAGCGGGGATCGTCCCACTCACAACTTCACCACTGTGGGGGCGGCTCAATACCTTACGTTTCGTCGGGATATCAATCAATATGAGATGGTGGCTGATGCCAAGGACCCTCGGTTCCGGACTCGTATGCAGCAGGATCTCTACTCCAGCTTTGTTCATGGTCGAGGTCTTGCTCCTCACAAATACGTGGATCTCCAATTCCTACATGACCATCCGACCATGTTTCCTAACAATCCGGTCCAGATCATTGATGCTATGACCCTAGGTCATGCAATGACCTTCAGGTGTGATTGGAATGAAGTTGTCATCCTTCAGTTCTATGCCACCTGTTTCTTTGGTCCAGACAACACTCTCACATGGATGATCGATGACACTACACTGAGTATCACCTATGATCGGTTTGTTCAGATTTTGGGCCTCTCTGGAGCTGGACATCACATTCACGTTATGGATCCAGAGTTTAAGCCCAAAGGGATTGATGCTTGCTTGCCTCTGGTGAAGCCTCCCTCTCAGCTCACTGAAGAGGAACATGTATATCCTCCCAATGAGGTATCCATCTTCCGTGCTCCTTACTTCATCCTTTATCAGTGTGTTCTTCGCACCCTCTATCCTAAGAAGGAAGATCGATCCAGGGCTCGCAACTACTGTAATGACTTGATGGTTCGCATGCTTGACGAACCCTCTCTGCCGTTGGACACAACCCATTTCATTTGGCATGAGATTCGGTTGTGCAGCTTCATTTAGTCGCGCCAGTGTCCTCATGCTCCATTTATTCAGGCACTGATTGATCACACTGCTCCCTTTGCGGTGGTTAAAACTGTTGTGCACTCTATTTGGACGCCTCCTTCTCACATGCGTAAGGTGGCTGGTGCCCAGACTGATGTTCCTACTCAGCCTAGGAGGTTTGCTAGTGGAAATCCGTCAACCGAATCCTCTGCTCCATCTTCCTCGACCGCTCCTCATGGCTGTCTTCACTACAAAAAAAGACACATCCATGACATTTTGGGTCGAACGAAAAAAATTTATGTCATACATATGACACTTCTATGACGATAATTGTGACAAAACCCGGTATCATCATAGATGTGGTGGGCTCCTACTTCTATGTCAAAAAATCATGACAGAAAATGGGCTTTTCATCCTGGGCGGGCCGGAGACGCAGTTGCATGACATTCTTTGGGCCGCCCATGACGGAAAAAACCATGGTAGAAGCGAGGGGGAGGAAAATTTCGGGGAGTTCCCGGTTACGGTGGGAGGTCGGGGGCCGAGCGATGCGCGTTTCTCTCGTATACGTACGCGCGTGTGTGCGAGGCGTTGGCTCTAACTGAACCCGAGCGAGGCGTTGGGCTCTAACTGAACCCGAGCGATTGCATTGCAGGCTACGCGTTACTGAACCCAAGCGATCGATCGATGGCTGTTAACTAAACCCGATCAAGCAATTCCCTCGCTACTGCTGCTAACTGAAGCCGATTGATGCTGCCTCTGGATGAATAGTGAGCGTTGCGGGGGGGGTTGGATGAACAGTTCCCGGTGGGGGTGGATGAACAGGACCCCGTGGTGTTGCCTCTGGATGAACAGGACCCCGATCGATCGAGCCGGTTGGGGCTGGATGAACAGGACCCCGTGGAGGGCTGGATGAACAGGACCACCCCATGGAGGGCAGGACGAACAGTAGACGGTGGAGGGCAGGATGAATAGTAGCCCGTGGAGGGGTGGTTGAACAGGAGCCCGTGGAGAGGGCTGGTTGAACAGTAGCCGGTGGACTATAGCGTGGTGGAGGCTGGATGAACAGGAGCCCGTGGATGAACAGTCGCAGGTGGAGGCTGGAGGAGGTCGACGGTGGATGACAGTAGCTCGTGGAGGCTGGAGGGGGTCGACGGTGGAGATGAACAGTATCCCGTGGAGTCCCGTTTTGCGGTACGCCACACCCCTCCCGATGAACAGGACCCCTGTTTCGACCGTAGCGCTCCAACACAAGTCCGTTTTGTCCGTTTTGTGGTACGCCACACCCCTCCCGATCAACAGGACCCCTGTTTCGACCGTAGGAGGTCTGTTTCCTCCGTTTTGCAGTACGCCAGACCCCTCCCGATCAACAGGACCCCGTTCCGAACGTAGGAGGTCCGTTTCCTCCGTTGTGCGGTACGCCAGGCCTCGTTTCCATCGCCTGTTCCGTCCAAGCCCTCCCGATGACCACGACCACGCATTCCGTTCCAACCCAGCAGGTTGGCTCCCACGCGCTCCGTTGCCTCCCGATGAACACGACGCATTTCGTTGCCTCCCCATGAACACGACGCATTCCGTTGCCTCCCCATGAACACGACGCATTCCGTTGCCTCCCCATGAACACAATGACGATGATGTTTCTCCGTTCCAACCCAGCCATGTACACGAGCCCTCGCCGTATGTATGCGTGAGTAGGCATTTGAGACCCCGCCCGTATGTACACATACGTGGCCGTATTTTCTTTCTTGCACCCTGGCCGCTGTACGTACGTGTACATGCTACGTGGGCGCCTCTACTACGACACGTGCGCACCTCTACATCGACCAGTATGTACGTACACATTCGCGACCAGAATGACAACGCTACGTACGCTTCGACCAGGTGGGTCCCGACTATCAGGCACTTCTTTGCCTGCGAAGATGTAGCTGGTGGGTCCCAGCAGTCAGGGGGCGAATCGTTTTTTTTGCCTGCACGCACTTCCTTGCGTGCGAAGATGTAGCTGGTGGGTCTCAGCAGTCAGGGGGAAACTTTTTTTTCGTGAAATACAGTGGCCCGTCCGGTGGGTCCCAGCTGTCAGGTGGAGGAATCATTATTTTCCGTGTAATAAGGAGGCACTTCCTTGCTGCGGCCGTGGACCCAGCTGTCAGCCTCTCCACGTACAGTCCACGTCCTATGGAAGTCGTTCCTTGACCACGTTGACCATGCCGCGCCGAGAGCACCAGGGCGGTGGACGATGGCGAGGCCTAGGAAGGGGACGACACGGAGGCAGGGAAGACTCGGCAGTTGTTTCCCACGCGGAGGGGAGTACAACTGTACGAGGGTTTACTGGTTCGTCTGTCATCGCCGGAGAATAACAGCAGGTGTGGGTGAGTAGAGGGATGGCTAGGCCAGCGATGGGAGTACGGTCGGGCGGTGAGGCCTGCGCGGCAGCACAGCCGGCCGCGAGGAGGAGGGAGCAGGCAGTCCCGCTGGCGCTTGTTTGAGCGGCTGGAGTAGGAAGAGCGGAGATTGAAGAAGCACGACGGCCGTTGGATGGACATCCAACAGTTAGTGCTTGTGCGTCAACCTTTTTTAGGAAAGCCACAAATCTGTGGAAAACAGCATACAGCCCATCTTCCATTATTTCTAATAATTTACAGCCCATTTGCTAATTCTTAAGGTTTTTTTTGGAACCCATATTCTTTTTGTTAGCATTACAACCCATATTGTGGCAACGGTTAAAAAATTATACAAAATTTTGCATATTTCGGTGCGGTCCGAACTGTTTTTAATCCCGAAATTTCGACTCACATTCAAACTGATTTTAAAAATAAATGTATATCAATATAAAATCCAACAAATTCTCCACGCATAAAAATTAATGTAATTTAAAATCTTGAAATGAAAAAAAAGATATTTGAAACTAATTGCCGGTTTGATGTGTTTTAAAAATGTACAACCCATTTCTCATTACTGATGGGCCATTTTCTCGGCCAGCCAAATGAAAGCTCTCCTCGTCTTGAAAGATTTGCAGCCCAACAGGCCTGACAAAGCGACTTACTTGGCAAATCACAAAAAAACTGGGTTGTGACCGTGGACCCAGCTGTCAGCCTCTCCACGTAAAGTACTCTTCTGATGGAAGTCGTTCCTTGACCACGTTGACCACGCCGCACGGAGAGCACCACGACGGTGGACGACGGCGAGGCCTAGGAAGGGGACGACGCGGCAGTGGAAGCCCGCGCGGAGAGGACTATGAGGGTTCACTGGTTTGGCTGCGGTGTAAGGTTGCCGTCGCCGCAGGGCCTGGCCAGCGGTGGGAATAGTAGGGGGCGGTGAGGCCTCTGCGGCAGCACAGCTGGCCACGGGAGGCAGGAGCATGCGGCACGATCGGCGCTGCTTTGGGCGGCTGGAGCAAGAAGATTAGAGGTTGAAGAAGCACTACGGTAACTGGAGCTAGAATCGTTCATATTGACTAAGTTGACAAAGCCCTTCGTCCCCGTCAACTTAGTAGGCCCACAAGTCAGCCTCCCAGCAAGGTGGGTCCCAGCTAGCCGGGGGAGTATTCATTTTTTGTGCGTAATAAGGAGGCACTTCCGGTGGGTCCGAGCTGACAACGTGGGGACATTTTTTCGTGAAATACGGTGGCCCGTCTGGTGGGTCCCAGCAGTCAGGGGGAAAGATTTTTTTCGCAAAATACTGGTGGCCCGTCCGGTGGGTCCCCGCTATCAGGTGGAGGAATAATTATTTTGCACGTAATAAGGAGGCACTTCCTTGCTGCGGCCATGGACCCAGCTGTCAGCCTCTCCACGTACAGTCCACGTCCGATGGAAGTCATTCCTTGACCACGTTGACCACGCCGCGCTGAGAGCACCAGAGCGGTGGACGACGGTGGGGCCAGGAAGGGGACGACGCGGAGCCGGGGAAGACGCGGTAGTGGATGCCCACGCGTAGAGGAGTACGAGGGTTCACTGGTTCGCTGCGGTGTGAGGCTGTCGTCGCCGCAGAATAACAGGGGGTGTGGGTGAGTAGAGGGATGGCCTGGCCAGCGGTGGGAGTAATAGGGGGCGGTGAGGCCTCCGCCGCATCGCAGCCGGCCACGGGAGGCAGGAGCAGGAGGCACGACCGGCGCTGGTTTGGGCGGCTAGAGCAAGAAGACCAGAGGTTGAAGAAGCACTACGGCCGTTGGATGGACATCGTACGGTCACTGGAGCTAGAATCGTGCATATTGACTAAGTTGACAAAGCCCTCCGTCCCCGTCAACTTAGTAGACCCACAAGTCAGCCTGCCACTAAGGTGGGTCCCAGCTAGCAGGGTGTATTCATTTTTTTTGTGCGTAATAAGGAGGCACTTCCGGTGGGTCCGAGCTGACAGCAGGGGGAACGTTTTTTTCACGAAATACGGTGGCCCGTCGGGTGGGTCCCAGCAGTCAGGGGAAACGTTTTTTTCGCGATATACTGGTGGGCGTCCGGTGGGTCCCTGTTGTGAGGTGGAGGAATAATTATTTTCCGCATAATAAGGAGGCACTTCCTTGCAGCTGCCGTGGACCCAGCTGTCAGCCTCTACGTACAGTATTCTTCTGATGGAATTCAGTCGTTGACCACATTGACCACGCCGCGCCGACAGCACCACGGCGGTGGACGACGGCGAGGCCTAGGAAGGGGATGACGCAGAGCCGGGGAAGACACGGCAGTGGATGCCCACGCGGAGAGGAGTACGAGGGTTCACTGGTTCGGCTACGCTGCCGTCGCCGCAGAATAACAGGGGGTGTGGGTGAGTGGAGTGGAGGGATGGCCTGGCCAGCGGTGGGAGTAGTATGGGGCGGTGAGGCCTCCGCGGCAGCACAGCCGGCCACGTGAGGCAGGAGCAGGCGGCACGACCGACGCTGCTTTGGGCGGCTGGAGCAAGAATACCAGAGGTTGAAGAAGCACTACGGCCGTTGGATGGACATTGTACAGTCAGTCGAGCTAGAATCATGCATATTGACTAAGTTGACAAAGCCCTTCGTCCCCGTCAACTTAGTAGGCCCACTATACTGGGTCCCAGCTAGCAGGGGGAGTATTCATTTTTGTGTGCGTAATAAGGAGGCACTTCCTTGCGTGTGAAGATATAGCTGGTGGGTCCAAGCTGTCAGCAGCGGTAACGTTTTTTTCACGAAATACAGAGGCCGTTTCGGTGGGTCCCAGATGTCAGGTGGAGGAAATCATTATTTTGCGCGTAATAAGGAGGCATTTCCTTGTGTGCGGTCGTGGACCCAGCTGTCAGCCTCTCCACGTACAGTCCACTTCAGATGCATGTCGGTCGTTGACCACGCTGACCGCCACGCCGAGAGCACCAGGGCGGTGGACGACGGTGAGGCCTAGGAAGGGAACGACACGGAGGCAGGGAAGACTCGGCCGTTGTTTTTGTTTCCCACACGGAGGGGAGTACGACTGTACGAGGGTTTACTGGTTCGTCTGCCGTCGCCCGAGAATAACAGCAGGTGTGGGTGAGTAGAGGGATGGCTAGGCCAGCGATGGGAGTACGGTGGGGCGGTGAGGCCTGCGCGGCAGCACAGCCGGCCGCAGGGAGGAGGGAGCAGGGAGTCCTGCCGGTGCTTGTTTGCCGGCTGGAGCAGGAAGAGCAGAGATTGAATAAGCACGACGGCCGTTGGGTGGACATCCAACAGTATACATGCCATCTGTGGAAAGCCTCAAATCTGTGGAAAACATCATACAGCCCATCTGCCATTATTTCTAATAATTTACAGCCCATTTGCTAATTCTTACGGGGTTTTTTGGAGCCCATATTCTTTATGTTAGCATTACAGCCCATATTGTGGCCACGGTTAAAAAATTATACGAAATTTTGCATATGTCGGTGCGGTCTGAACTGTTTTTAATCCCGAAATTTCGAGTCACATTCAGACTGATTTTAAAAATAAATGTATATCAATATAAAATCCAATAAATTGTCCACGCATAAAAATCAATGCAATTTAAAATCTCAAAATGAAAAAAAGTTATTTGAAAATAATTGCTGGTTTGATGTGTTTTAAAAATGTACAGCCCATTTCTCATTACTGATAGGCCATTTTCTCGGTCAGCCGAATGAAGCTCTCCTCGTCTTGAAAGATTTGCAGCCCAGCAGGCCTGATAAAGCGACTTACTTGACAAATCACAAAAGAACTGGGCTAGCCATTTTCAGAAAGAAAAAAACTACTGGGCTGGTCTGTGGTAAACATAAATGAAAAGGCTGTCTAGACAGACCAGAGTGTCCCGCACAAGCAGTATTTCTGAACGGACGTGTAGGCCGGGGCGCCTCTTCGTGAACCGTGGAAAACTCGCAACCGTCCACCGACTCTTCGCCTTTCCCTCTCAATTTGGAACTGATGTCGCACGCTCTTCCTCTCCCTCCTCCATTTTCCTTCAGCCCTTCACCCTTTCTTCTGCCATTGTTCGATCGTCTTCTCCATGGAGGGAACAGGCCAGAAACGACCCCGTTATTCTTGCCCCGGTCTGAAAGATGACGTGGTGGAGGAACTCATTGATCGATGTGACGTCATCACCTCGGCTAGCATGGTAGGTTCGTTCAAGCCCATTCTCGACTCAACTAATAACATCATTACAAAGAACCCAAGAGTCAAGGAGCGGTTTGATCTCCCCTATCTTTTTTGCCGTGACCCTGATAACTGGCGCTGGCACGACGGAGGCCTCGCCCTGTGCCAGTTGATGCCGCTTGATAATGATACGTATGATGTTAAGATGCCATCGCTCGAGGGTAAGGCTTGGGCGGGCGCAAATGGAGATTGGGTTGTTTACATTGGGTCCAACTGCGAGTGGGAACTTGTGAATGTGTACACTCGTCACCGGGTTCCACTTCCAAAAATCTCAGCACACTGCCCAGAGGTTGAGCACACCGGTAATGTACGCACGTTCAAATACGATCATGGTGACTGTCTTCTACGGAAGATAGCAATTTGTCGAGTTCCCAACCACTCTTGGAATTACAACAACTATCAAGTTGTTGCTATCTTCGACAAGCTTGTTGCCGTCCTTCGTGGTTCGACTCGATGGATATTGCTCAAAAATCAGTTTCTGTACACGGATGAGTACTGTGATGCAATTCAATACGAGGGCCTTGTGTTTGCTGCCACCACTCGTGGCACTATTTTTGCATGGCATCCTAATAGTTTCGGTACGTTTGTCTTCCACCGTAATTATAATTGTTTCATCCACATGCATGCGGGTTAGCAAGTTTCCCTTTACTAATTAACCTTCTTCTTGTGTTTCCAAGGTCCTGTGAACATCCCACCACCTATACTTGAAAAAATTTATAACCAAGGGGGAGATGACGATGGTGATGATCACGAGCATGAGGACAAGCAGCGGCGATATACTCTGTGGCGCCTAGCAACTAGATGGATCACCTCTTCTTGTGTGTATACAACCCACTAATGATGTTACTGGTAAGGAAGCAGGTGTCTCCCATGGTCGCACTCTCCGGACCAATTCCAACACCCGTTGCATGGTATTCGGGATGGATACTAGTGTGCTAGCGCCAACTCCTTCTCCCTGGCACAGAATTGATAGTCTTGGAGAAAACTCGCTCTTCCTTGGACAAAACTATCCGATGATGGTGAAAGGCGATCCAACTGCTGCTGACACATTTATGAGAAGCAATTGTGTCTATACCTCAGACATTTGGGTGGTTCCCTACCCTCGTACTGATATAGTAGGCCGCTTCAGCCTGGATGATTGGTCCTGTGTTGGTCTCCAGATCGACAACAGATGGCCCGTCCCAGAGAATCAGTTGTGGTTCAAAGCAAGCGTTTCCAACGCCGCGGAATGGTTGAGTTGAAGTTCATTTCATTGGTTGTTATTTGTTGTGTGGTGAAAACTTTAGTATTTATAATGTATCCTCGTTGTCGATTGTTGGAAATATGCCCTAGACGCAATAATAAATTGATTATTATTATATTTCCTTGTTCATGATAATCGTTTATTATCCATGCTATAATTGTATTGATAGGAAACTCAGATACATGTGTGGATACATAGACAACACCATGTCCCTAGTGAGCCTCTAGTTGACTAGCTCGTTGATCAATAGATGGTTATGGTTTCCTAACCATGGACATTGGATGTCATTGATAACGGGATCACATCATTAGGAGAATGATGTGATGGACAAGACCCAATCCTGAGCATAGCACTAGATCGTGTAGTTCGTATGCTGAAGCTTTTCTAATGTCAAGTATCATTTCCTTAGACCATGAGATTGTGCAACTCCCGGATACCGTAGGAGTGCTTTGGGTGTGCCAAACGTCACAACGTAACTGGGTGGCTATAAAGGTACACTACGGGTATCTCCGAAAGTGTCTGTTGGGTTGGCACGAATCGAGACTGGGATTTGTCACTCCGTGTAAACGGAGAGGTATCTCTGGGCCCACTCGGTAGGACATCATCATTATGTGCACAATGTGATCAAGGAGTTGATCACGGGATGATGTGTTACGGAACGAGTAAAGAGACTTGCCGGTAACGAGATTGAACAAGGTATCGGGATACCGACGATCGAATCTCGGGCAAGTATCGTACCGATAGACAAAGGGAATTGTATACGGGATTGATTAAGTCCTTGACATCGTGGTTCATCCGATGAGATCATCGTGGAACATGTGGGAGCCAACATGGGTATCCAGATCCCGCTGTTGGTTATTGACCGGAGAACGTCTCGGTCATGTCTGCATGTCTCCCGAACCCGTAGGGTCTACACACTTAAGGTTCGATGACGCTAGGGTTGTAAAGGAATTTTGTATGTGGTTACCGAATGTTGTTTGGAGTCCCGGATGAGATCCCGGACGTTACGAGGAGTTCCGGAATGGTCCGGAGGTAAAGATTTATATATGGGAAGTCCTATTTTGGTCACCGGAAGAGTTTCGGGGTTTATCGGTAATGTACCGGGACCACCGGGAGGGTCCCGGGGGTCCACCAAGTGGGGCCACCAGCCCCGGGGGGCCACATGGGCTGTGGGGAGTGTTCCTTGGCCTACATGGGCCAGGGGCACCAGCCCCACCATGGCCCATGCGCCTAGAAAGGGGAGAGGGGGCAAACCCTAAGGGTAGATGGGCCCTAAGGCCCATGCTCCCTGCGCCTCCCTCTCCTCCCCCTCTTGGCCGCCACCCAAACCCATCTAGGGCTGCCGCCCCCCCTAGGGGTGGGAACCCTAGAGGGGGCGCAGCCCCTCCCCTTCCCCATATAAATAGAGGCCTAGGGCTGCCCCAAGACACACGTGATTCGATCCCTGTTGGTGCAGCCCTGCATATCTCTCTCTCCCTCCTCTTCTGTGGTGCTTGGCGAAGCCCTGCAGGATTGCCACGCTCCTCCATCACCACCACGCCGTTGTGCTGCTGCTGGATGGAGTCTTCCTCAACCTCTCCCTCTCTCCTTGCTGGATCAAGGCATGGGAGACGTCGTCGGGTTGTACGTGTGTTGAACGCGGAGGTGCCATGTGTTCGGCACTTGGTCATCGGTGATTTGAATCACGACGAGTACGACTCCATCAACCCCGTTCTCTTGAACGCTTCCGCTTAGCGATCTACAAGGGTATGTAGATGCACTCTCCTTCCCCTCGTTGCTGGTCTCTCCATAGATAGATCTTGGTGACACGTAGGAAAATTTTGAATTTCTGCTACGTTCCCCAACATCGATGTGGGTTGATGACCTGTTGTATGTAATAAAATGATATGCCTGTGATAAACTTACTAAATTTATGAATGGCTTTCGAGTCGCTTCTCTAAATTTGTACTAGCTTCACATGCTTCGCGCGTCGGGTGGGTGTTTTTACTGTAGCCATATGTTAATGTGTCCGTTGTACGTAACCAGCACCTCGAATCCTCGATACTAGTATACTATATACTAGTAGGAGTAAGTAGTAGGAGTAGTAGGGTGACATGGGCCAGGACAAGCATTCACGTCCAGGAGTACGGCACACGCCACCACCACGACATCCATCTGACACCATATTATTTCTTCGAGTCCGTGCTAGAGCAATCTCTTCAACCTCGTCGTTTCTCTAAGGCTGGTTATAGTGGGGAGTAACTTAGACTAGTGTCATGCATATGACACTACTCTTTGTTACTACCTTCATAGTGCAAAGTAACATACAAGTAGTATCATAGATGAATGCATTTATTACATTATAGACTCATTTTGCTTTGGTTTGCGTTATTTTATAGTAACATATTATGTTACTCCAAACATTTCTCTCCTCATTAACTATATGCCACATAAGCAAACTTGTCTTGAAATGCGCTATGTTACTTGCTAAGTTACTCCCACTATGACCAGCCTAACTTCAGCCATCGCGCGGCGGGCGAGGTGGGGGTTCCGATAGTTGGTTTCCTTAACTGCGGTCCCACTTGTAAGGCCAACTCCAACGCACGGCCCCAAACGGACCTCCGTTTTGCATGAACTCCAACAATAATTTTGACTAGAAAAGCAAGACCAAAGAAAACAAGAACCACAAGAATACATTTTACTACTCCTGTAAGTTGGATTAGTGCTTTCTAGATGCATTCATTATTGATCTGCGGAGGCTCGATCTTGCGTGCTTCTTTCTTCTTCGAGTGTAAAGAAGTAGACGTTGCTTCCTCGCATCTAGTCTCATGTCTAGCCTCTATTCTAGTAGGAGTATCAACAAGTGCACTAATCTCATCCGAGAGCAGAACCAAAGATTTGGTCGGGTTCTTCCTCCTTTTTCCGACACGTGGGACATCCAGCATCCAGGTCGTGTCATGAAAGAAAATAGAGTGGTAGTTGAAGCCACAAGATGTGCATCTTGGGTTAAACTGTAAATAGAATCGTACTACTCTTGAGTAACTCCAAAAGCAGCCACCGAAGATCTTTATTGGATTTGTTTTTCATCACCAGCACATCGAGGTGAAAGATGTGCAGGTTCAGTGGGTCCTCTTGCGTTTTCACTGACATGTGGGGCCGCATGTGAGCTAACAGACGATGGGCTCCGCGCGTCCGCTGGCTGGCTGAGAAGAGAGATAGAGGAGGGCTGAGCACGGACTGCAGGATATTTGTTCTACGTACCTCGATATAGGCTCAATATAGTGGGGTGGCATGGGCCATAACTCAGTAGCATTCACGTCTAGCAGTACGGCACACGCCACCCACACGAGTCCCATCCGACACCGATTTTCTTGGAGTCCGTGCTACAGCCATCTCTTCTCCCTCCTGTTTTCTCAGCCATCATGCGGTGGGCAGGGTGGGGGTTTGCCGATAGTCGGTTTGCTCAACTGCGGTCCAAGTGAAAATGCAACACCGCACGCATTCCCGCTTGAGCGGCGTGCTAGACCAACCGTGTGGGGGTGCAACGCGAACACGGCAGGCTTTTCCTTTTGAACTCGTAACTTGTAAAATTTGGTTCTGCTCCATGGCGCGACCGATAGATAGAAAATAACGATTTTGCCTAGAGTAATGAGAAGTTTGGTTAGGGCGCCGTTCATGCATGGAGTACGTACGAAAATTATGAAGTTGATGCAAAAGGTAAGATAATTACTGTAGTATCATATACTACTACATGGATTTGACGGAAAGATAAAAATACATACGGATCCATCAACGTTCAACGACATCCTCACGCCCTAGTGCGTCGGGTCACCAACCGACGTGTGAGGAGCAGCGGCGTTGGCGGCGAGCTCAACATGCTTCTGAACAGTGTCGTCTAAGGTTGCCCTGCGCTCCAAGAAGGCCAGCGTCCTATCGTCCTCCTCTTGCATGTAGTAGTCCTTGTGGACGATTTGCGCGTAGATGTGGGTGATTATGTCGATGGTGTCTTGCTACACCAGGCGCTGCGCGGCGAGCGCGACCTCGAGGTGGACATTCTCCGGCGCGACGGCGGGCAGTCGCAGGGCCACCAGTGCGTCGAAGAGGTTGTTACCATAGTGGCCATTGAGGGTGGCGGGCATCGTAGAGCCTGGGCACGTCGGCTGGAGGCTTACGTCAAAGTCGTCCGCAAGCTTCTTGACGACGGTGAACTTGTCAAGGAAACCGACGAGGACCTCGTCGAACAAGGAGACAAAGCTGTCGTCCAAGCGGCCCCTCGCCCTGGCGGCCTCAAGCAATACTACCTGGAGACGTTCCTCGGTGCCGGGCCGCAGGTCGGCGTCGTGGACCATCTGGCATAGCCGGCTGATGCTCGCGCTCATCGCCTCCATGGGTCTAGCGTAGCTTCTAGTCAACTGATCTTGCGATTCGAGTGATCACTCAGCCCTTGGTTAGCGTGCGTAGGTGCGTAGGATTTCGTACTACTCCTCGGCCCTCTACTGCACCTGCCTTTGGCTGTATGATAGGTGGGCCAGCCACCCCCTGGGGCCACGTGTCATTCACCCAAAGGCAGTTGCCGTAAGTCAATGAAGTTGCGTCCCCCTCCATGCCGGTGCAGTATAATCATCTCACCGGACCTCTAGTTGGGGCCAAACGAGAGAAGTTTGATGTTTACTGGTTTATTGGTCCCCTTTGCATTTTACGCCAAGTTTTGACCTTTGATTTAACTATTAAATGTTAATGCATGTAAACAAAAATGTTGTGTAAGTCACCTTACGAAAACCAAATAATCCCAAAATACTTAGGCACGATGCATTAACTCCCTCCTTTCTTCTTATTTCTTGACATATCAACCAATGAGAGATGTGGGCCGTGCATGCTTTCAATGACTTGAGACTACCAAACATGACATGCAGTGTTTAGTTCATTGCATGCAATCCTATTAGTACTCTAGTTAGGAGTAGCAAAAAAACATTAAGTTCTCTCGCCGATAGGAATAAAACACCATGTATTTATTTACAGAGGGAGTAGTACATTTTTGGTGACATGCATTACTAGATATTGCTAGTCAAATACTAAAATCCAGATGGACGTGGTAGTACTCCTAAATCTAGACGGTGGTGCTACTAGTACTAGTAGTAGTACTACCAATGTAGTAGTAGGAGTACTAGCACTGTACTATCCGTTGGTCAAATTATTACGTGTTGCTCCTCACAGTGAAGTGACAAGACCCTGCGCCGGAGATGACACCTGAGTATAGGCGTCGTGTTCGCCATACCATAGTCAGCCTCACCGTCTGCAGTCACTATCATCATGGCTGTAGAGCTAGCCTGCTTACAACTAGCCCTGTTCGACATAATTTCCCGTGCGTAGATGCCCGTGCATTGCACGGAACACCAAGATTGGGGGTGGACGGCTCTGGCAGCGGCCATCGCGCCAGATTTTTCCACGGCCTTCTACTCCTAGATGTGGTGGGGAGGAGATGAGGCTGATTGTGAGAGACAAGGAGTTGTTTGTAAATAGGGAACAAGTGCGGGTATCTTTTTACAAAAATGGAGAAGCTTGATTTGTATGCGTCAGATCTAGATCCGACGGCTATTGGTGAAAGATGGGAGGCACAACATCATCACCAACTCAGGACCTGTTTGATTCGCAGGATTTTGAAAACGCAGGAATAGGTCACCCTGTGCGTCCGGTTTATTCGGTTTACATGGTCCGATTTATATGGTTTTTCAGTTTGTACGGTATTAATACTTCGGTAAATATGGCATGAAACTAAAATATGGTTCGGTTTCGGTATATACCAAATTATTTCGGTATGGTTTCGGTATATACCATAAAAACCAAAGTTGACGCGAATTTGGAAATGACGTAATAATAATTAGCAAATTTATGACTCAAAACACATACTATTCTACACAAATAGTATATGACTATATATATAAGTATATATGCATGCATTGATTCATCTGTTGATGGTTATGGACGTGCTTAGCATTTTAAAAATAGAAAAATGACTATGTTACAAGAAAAAATTACATGCTTAGTAGTGCATTTGACTCATGTACAAGAAAAATGACAACTTGTATGGTTGTTCATCTCAAGAAATATAAATTTATTTTTTACTTCGGTTTATTCGGTTAACCATTCGGTTTTCCGGTATATACCATAAAAACCAAGTTCAAATCGGTATGAAAAGTTCATACCATACCGAAACCATAAACCATAAAAACCATAAAATTGGTTCAGTTCGGTTTCAAACTGATATTACAAATGTTAGGAGTAATGCTGCACCTACGAAGAGGGAATTACTAGGAAGTTTACGTAAGAACTTTCGTTACTTTAGGTGGATGCAGCATTATCATACAAACTAAAATCCACCGCCCTGACAAGTCACTAATGGGCAAATAAGTTTTCGAGTCTCTGGCCACTTGATGTTTCAAAAAAAATTCAGCTTCTGCGGAGAAATGAGCTCCACCGTGTACCCGCGCGGGTGTGGCTGGGCACAAAGCGTGAGTACGTGCACGGTGAACCTATTATCTTCTTGTATACGTACACCACCTACGTGGGGTTGTGTGAGAGAGATACAAACCTAGAGAGATATAGTGTGTGGGTTCTTGAGAGTTTTTTTTGTGGGGGGGGGGGGGGGGGGGTCAATCAAAAAATTAACATATGCAATGTGTGTGAAATAGAGTCCTGGATATAACATATATATAGAGGGGGCGATCCACGAGAAGAGAGTGGAGGTATCATCGGCTTGAGGTGTCCATAGAATCGAAGAGAGGGATGATGTGTGTGTGTGTGCGCGCGCGCGATCGATAAAGAGTGCCATCGAATTTGTGTGTGCCCACGTCAAAGATATAGAGTGGCTGGCCTACTGGAACGTGAGATGGGACATGTGCAGTTTGTCTCTATGGCATGGATACCTACCTGCAGTGCTCGACTATCGGTGTGTGGTGGGGGAAGAGGGAGGCCCAATTAACTATAGAGGTACAATGGTTGGTATATGTGTGGAGGAGGAGAGAGGCCTACCTCATGTATTAAGGAGATCAATATGCCTCATGTATTAAGGGAGATCGATCGGCATCCATGCATATGTGCAGGAGATGAATAAGGTTGGGAGAGAGACAGAGCTAGAGTGTTGGAGGGGGTGGTAGTGGAGTTGCTTCTAACAAATGGTGGGATAGGCTTGCTAGACAAACGGAGGGCACGCCCGCAATATCAATAAGAGAGGAGATGGCTGCTTGTTGTCTGTGCACGTGCGTGTGAGAGACGGGTCAGGAGGCATGCACGAATGATGAGGGGGGACGATGTGGCTGTGGTAAGCAGACGTAACTACGTAGGAAGATCAATCGCCCTTTGTAAGAGAAAGGAGAGACATAACTTGTGAGGTACGTCAATCAATGGGGGGTAGTTAAAGTCGATCTAGGTATATGTTGGGAGATCAATCGGTATACATGCATGTGTGTGTTAGAAGCAAATGAGGCACGAGGAGAAGGATAGAGAGAGAGGGATGCATGTAGGAGGTGGTACGAGAGGCATACTATATCGAGGGGAGGAGTGTGCGAGTACGAGAACGATGAAGAGAGTGGTGGGAGTGAGGCATGGACGATGACAAGAGAAGAGGGGAAGCTTGTGTTTGTGCTAGGCACACCTGGCTAGAGAGGCATATCGATCGATGTGTGCCGTAAAGAAGGAGCTGGGGGCCTACACACACCGTGGGTGAACGACCTAAAGTGAAAAGACGAATTTGCGCGATGGAGCTAGAGAATGCTGAGGGAGGGTGAGAGGGATGCGGGCGTGTGCATGCACAAGAGAAAGTTAGCGCTAGCTACAAAGATAAGAGGGTTGTGTGGGTGTAAAACACGAATAGAGATCATATATACTTCATTATAAAAAGCAAATTCGGATATTTGAAGAATTTATCATAGTGTTTCAAACCGACGGATGTGTGAATATATATAACGGTGATACACATGGTGTGGTTATGAACATGGTATACTACATTTAATATGTTTTATCTCTACTCTTATAAAAACGGAGTTGTTGATGATGGTGTGCCTGCCATCCTGCATTATAGGCCGTCTGATTTATATCTGGCGGATAGCAAGGAAACTATGATGGTTGAAATTGGCAACAATCATGATTGTAGATTCTTATTGAAATAGAGAAATGAATTCAAATTTAGTTCGAATTGCAGCGGTAGTATAGACATTTGGAATGCACTAAAATGTTGGTATGAGTAGGTTACATGCATTATACAGCAAGAGAAAAAATTTAATCGGACATAACATGGATTCATACTCCCTCCTTCCATCTATATAGGGCGTAATGAGATTTTTAAGACCGCCTTTGACTATTGACAAGATTAATAGTACATGACATGCACAATGTGAAAATTATATCATTGAAAGAACCTTTCACAGACGAATTTAACGGTGTGCTTTGTGTAAGTTGCATGTCATATATCATTGCTCTAATATTTGGTCAAAGTTAGCATCGAAAAATGCATTAGGCCCTATATAGATGGAAGGAGGGAGTAGCTTTGAATAGCATTTATATAGTAAAACGGGGCAAGACTCTCTCTTTGTGTGGTGTGAATAGTTTTATTTTTTTCATTTTCTTTTTGGTTGAGGGAAGTGCGAATTGATTTGGTACGTACAAGTATAATATTACTACACGTTAGGCTTGTCCCTAAAATTCAACCCGCGTCTTGTTATATCCCGAAAATTCAGATATCGTGCTCCCAAAACTGGTGCCTTCACAACCCGCGCCTTGCTATCCCGAAATTACAACGCGCGCGAAAACTCCCTCCAGCTGCCAAATCCCGACACACGAAATCCCCCTTCTAACCCTGAGCCGAAAGGGCCGCTAGTTCAAATCGGTGGGGGGTACTTTTGTAACACACCCTACATTTTGGATAAGCGCGTTCCTAAGTCATGCTTCACCCCCTCCCATCGCCCCCTTTTCGCCATTCGAAATCCCAGGCCGGCATAACCTCTCCGCTCCAGCCGCGAAACCCCACCCTCCTCCGTCCGCCACGTCACCGCTGCCCAGCCGGAGCCTCTTCCCCGACGACGTCGTCCAGCGTAACAGATCGACGTCCCTCTTCCACCTCCCCGGATGAGGATTCGTCGTCCATCTCGCCGTCCCGCCGGTTCAGCCGCCCCGTCCTCCACCTCCAAGGAGCTGCTCCGACGATCGCCTCGTCTATCGCGGCTGCTCCATCCCCACAGCGCCGCCTTAACCTGCTCCACCGAAACTGCAGTATCCTCACCGACTCCTCGGATGAAGCCGAGGCCTACTCGGCGCCACCAAAGAGGTTGTACACTCATCGCATCGCACCTTCTCCTTAACTCGACCTCCCGGTGCCGACGGTGCTCCATCCCGCACCCCCATGGAGCGGCTACCTTGAAGCCGGTGCCGTAGGTGAAATCTCCATGGCGGCTCTCCCCCAGTGCGAGGCCCCTTCGGCGGCGGCGTCCATACCAGCGGGATCTGCTGCTGCTGCTCCGGCTCTCGCTCGATCGCTCGCTCGCCCAGCTGCTGCTCTCCCCCTCGCTCGTGCTACTGCTCTGCTCCGATTAAGCCACACTTTAGTCGACTGAATCGACTTTTGGGTCAGTCAATTTTCAGGGGTTGGGGGGCTCGCTGGAGTTAAGGAAGAACCACCCGCAGCAGGGACAGGGGCTCGTCGGAGAGGTACCCCACTATCTATCTTAGGGTTCAGGGTGGGGGCGGGGGCCTAGAGTGCTGGCCGGGGCGGCAGTGACGAGTTGTTTCGGGGCGGCGAGGTGGCGCTGGGGCCGGCGGTTCGGCTGGTGGTGGTTGGCGGCTCAGGGGGGTGCAGGTTGAAGATGAACTGCATGCCCTCCCTAAACTACATGTCAAGTGCCTCTCTGCTACCATTGCGTTCAGTTTCGACAGTAGCATTCAGATTCCACAGTAAATTTCAGTTTCGACAGTTAAGTTCAGAGTCAACAGGTTTTACCTCATCTTTTGTAGTCAGGTGGTTTTTGGTGATGTTAATTTTACATCCATTTTACATCATCTATTGGAGATGCTATTAGAATCCCACTTGAGATTGACGATGTTTGTCTTGTGCTGCTTTAGCCTTGACGTCTTACGGCTCATCGGAGCTGCTCCAACGACAGAACGATCTGTCACAACAGAGCAGTGCCCTGGACGCCATCTACAGATTCCTCAGATCTTCCTCCACACCTCCGATAGCCACCTCTGCCTCAACTGCTTCAGCGACCAACCCAATGATGCTGAGGTCGACACGGCTACGGCAAAGAGGTTGTACACTTGTTGCATCACTTATTACTATACATTCACGTCGATCCATTAGGGCTATTTTGGTTCAACGGAAAAACATCGATCCACTGGTTGTTACCATCACTCTAAATTTCTGCATGCTCTCCTTACATAATCTCATCATATTTTTTCGTATGCATGTCAGATATTGTACACAGTCATGCTGAACATGTAGAGAAAAAGAGAAGAGTTTTGCGCGGCAATACAATGTCATGCAGACATCGCTCCATGGTGGGTTCAATGGCAAACCCTCCCCACCCCTCTCCAGATTGTAATCCAAAGGAAGATATCTGTTCTGAGGCGGATTCGGACACCGCTGACCACTCCTATTTACCTCCCAAGGTGTTTGCTCTACCTTGGCATGATGATGTTAGTCATATCATGCATATGTTGCCTTGCAGTGCCTACTTTTAACATCATATATGCCATTTGCTTAGTTTAGACATGTTCTGTAATGCCACCTGTTTAGTTTCTATATCATATATGGGAATTATGCAGTCTCATGTCTTTTAGCCAGCCATAATATATGTGAAATGTGCAATGCCATCATGTTTAACCAGGCATCATATATTTGAATGATATCTTGTCCATCCTTTTCTTCATTACATTTCCATTTGTCGACAATGTTTGTACATTAAACTACTCTTCCTGTGAACCAGCCATTTGGGTGGGAGATGGAAAAATCTAGAGTGAAAACAAGGCCTTCAGAGCAGACAGTGCTACCTGTCGAAGCAGATCTCTTGTTGGGTCTCGATAGCTCCTCAGAGATGGATTCAGAGACAGATGACCAGTCCTATTCCACCACTGAGGTGTATGCTTTAACTTGGCACGGTTATACTGCTCATATCATGCATACGGTGTCTTGCATTGCATAGTTTAGACATCATATACACAATATTCAACACCATGTTCTTAGTTCAGACATCATATTGAATGCCCTCTGTTTAGCATATAAATCACATATGTGAATTAAATAATGCGATCATGATTACTTAGATAACATGTAGGTGAATTATGTCATGCGATCCTGTTTAGTTATTCATCATATCTTTGAATTATGTTATGCTATGCTATCCAGTTTAGATAGACATCATATATGTGAAATTATGTCATGCTATCCGTTTTAGTTAAACAATATACATGTCAACTATTTCATGCCCTCTTTTTTTCACACTATCTATTGCATCTGTCTCTCATACAATGTCTGTACATTCAACTATGTTTCCTGTTTATCAGCCATTTGAATTGGAGCGGGTGATGCCAGTATCTAGCGGACTAAAAACACGGTCTTCAAATAAAACAGTGCTACCTCTTGGTGGAGATAGCACCCCGGTTGTACATGCACAAGAACCAGCCCTACCACACATAACCCAAACTCTCGCAGATTGTACCCCTACTACGATGGACAGAGAACCAGCTTCACCCAATCTAACCCCAACCCCAGCCGATAGTAACCCAGTTCCTGTTGACACAGCACCATCTCCACCACAGAGCTCCCAGACAAGAGCAGTTAGTAAGACAGCTCCAGTGCCCATAGGGCCAGTACTATCACGACGAACCCCAACTCCACCAGTTAGTACGCCTATTCCTGTGGAGGAAGCACAACCAGCTAGTCGTAGTTTAGCATCTATCGCATTTGATGTTGTTAAATCCTATGTGCGTATCTTCCCATCTTGGAAATATTATACTGAAGATGAAGGAAAATGCCAGTTGCAGGTGTTTGTCCAGGAGTTATGTGTAAGTAATGTTATTCATGGCAATTACTTTGCTTCGTCCCATACATTCTACCTCCATGATGGTTATAATACAGCAAATTTTCCCATTTTTCTCTATAGAGAAGGACCGATTTGGAAACTCAGGATGAGGTAACCTGTGCTAATACCTCTGCTATCTTCAAGAATGCTTGGTGGCAGTATCGGAATTACCTGAAGAAAATGTACTTCACCGGCAAAGAAACTCATCAAATTCCCTTATGTTCTCCTGAGACACATTTACTGGATGATGACTGGGAACGCCTTGTTCTGTACTAGTCCTGAACCAAGAATGTGCTAAGGTCTATGAGCTCATTTTCTATTTTAAGTATTATATTCTTGCGTCTTACTGTACTCTGTTCATGTAGAACAAGTGCCTAAACCTGAAGAACAATTGTTCTAATTTAAGATTCCATTGCTACCATAGGACATAGATATATGTTTGTTTGATACTTTTTTTATGTACTAGTACTTGGCAATCGAAGACTTGGTAGTTTAATCCTGTCCACCTTACTAATGAACTGGTTCACCAAAATGAGTTTCATATACTAGTACATGCTAAACTTGTTATGTGTCTGCTTGTTTCTTCTTTTAGAATGCTGACAGAATATTGGGGAAGGGTGCCTTATTAAGCAATGGTAAAGGAAGTAATGCAGATAAGGTTCATGATAGTGACACATCCTGTCTTAGTTTAGTGTTGGAGTTACTGGCCACTACCGCTTGCACAAGCTATTCAAACTCACTGTCTGAATCAGTTCAGTTTCTTGAGTCTCAACTACAAGCTGAAAGACATCGATCAGCTGTGTTGCGACAAGAAGCGGAAGGACTGCGGAAGTCCCTGGAGCATTCAGATGCATACTTTCTGGTGCAACAGCAAGCGTTGGAGGATTTTAGCACCAAACAGTACAAAGCTAATCAGCTTGCTAAGCTTATTGCCAGCATGGTGGATACCCAGGATAACATTTCTTGAGCTCTTCTGAAGTTGTTTCAGTTATGCTCTTGTTTTGCTGCCGCATTTGTTTGCACTGGTGGCCAATTTTGACGGCCAGTGTATATGATATGCTGCTTTGTTCTCTATATTTGCACTGGTGGCGAACTTTGATGCCCAGTGGATGTAATATGTGTAATAGCCGTGATAGCCTAGCGTTAGTTGCTTGCTTATTTATTTCCTTGTCGTCTTGTTTATTTGTTTGCTTGTAGTCATTGCAGTTCTTTTTCCGCGGTTAACTAGTGGCTGCAATAACCTAATTTTTAAAACTAGGCCACAATAACCATGGGCTAATATTTACTGTAGTGACGCTGGGCCTCCTACGGGCCGTAGAAACAGTGGGCCTTCTACGGGCCGTAGAAACAGTAGGCCTTCTATGGGCCGTAGAAACAATGGGCCTTCTACGAGCTGTATCATCAATGGGCCTTATACGGGCCGTATGATCGATCGGCCAAACATGGGCCAATAACAGGTCGCATTATGGCCGTAAACGGGCTAGAGTTGGAATCGTCCGTTCATGGGCCGACCGTAACGGGCCATCGTTAATAGGCTGTATTTGATGACGCTATGAAAACGGCCCAACGTATTAACGGACCACAAACGGGACGACTGTAACCACGGGCTGAATTTGGCCCACAAGCAGAAAATGACAGTAACGGGCGTAAGTAAACGAATGCTGGAAATGAGCCCAAGAATAAATGGACTCTGAGAAGGCTGAAAGATAACATGGGCTGAAAACGGCCCAACAGAATAACAGGCCGTTAATGGGTATAAAGTGATACACTGTTCATTACGGGCCAGTTTCACCATGGGCCGTTAATGGGTGTAAAGTGATACACTGTTCATTACGGGCCAGTTTCACCACGGGCCGTTAATAGGCCAAGAGTTACATAGGGCCTCATATGGGCCAAAATACGTCATGGGCCATACATGGGCCAGAAGTGAAAACAGGCTGGAATCATATTGGATGGCCCAGATGACGCTACTGGGCCTAATTCGGATAGGGTGTAACGGGCCTTGGGTTAGCGGGCTGTAAATGGGCTATATGCGAACAGGCCGTTAACAGGCTTTCCATGGGCCGGCCCGCCACCTTTTGACCAAGTCAAATGGGTCGGCCTTTTCACAGGAATGGGCCTCTGTTGGGCCGTGCCACGTGTCGACGTATCATAGGCGCCTTCCGTCCAATGAGTGGTTGACATCTGTCCCAACGATGAGCCGACACGTATTTCCTCCAGCCAATGATGATTTTACACGTGGAAAATCCCCATTGGTCGGGTCTGTTAACGGGTTATCGGATCCAAAACCCGACCCGATAGCTTAACGGCGTTCTGTTACGGTGGATGCCACGTGTCGGTCACCCTTGACAAAAGCACTTCTGTGACGCGCGATTTATCGTCATGGAAGTGGACACTTCCATGATGATAATTTTGGTAATGTCATGGAAAACTTCTACGACAGCACAGGTATGACTATCTTGATTCTGTCATAAATTTTTCATGGATGTACATGCATGACAAAAAAGCGACCTACTGTTACAAACACGTATCATCACGGAAGTGTATTTTTTTGTAGTGCTTGCATCATTCTTGGGTAAGGCTCAGTCTGCTATCATGAAGGCGATCACTTTCAGCTGTCAGGAGAATCATGATGTTCAGAAGCGCCTTATCATCGCCTTCGTGACCGTGGGAGTCCCGTTAGTGATGATGATCCTCTTCCCGCGGCTCCATCCTCGTCCACCTTCGGCTTTCCATCTCGTGTTGAGTATCCCGAGTTCCTTGATGATGATGATGACATCCGCCAGGCGTGATTGAGTCCGTTTAGCTCCTCGCCCCTTTTTACTTGTTGCCGTAAAAGGGGGAGAAGTAGTATCCTAGTATCCTAGTAATCTTAGGTCATGCTATGGCTATGTTATGTTGACTATGTGTGTTCACTCCTATTCTGTTATGTTTGCTACCTATGGTGCTATTTGATCGTGTGAGAAACTATGTTATTATCTTGGATTATCATGTGGTTATGAAATGTTGTTATGTCGGAGTTATTATGGTTTCATATATGCATTCCATGCACACTTTGAGGGGGAGCTAAAAGCAAATAGAAACATAGACTTATTTTGTACTTTTGCTCTCATGATTGTCAATGCTAAGATTATTTAGTGCATCTATGATACTACATGTATGGTTGTCATCAACAAACAAAAAGGGGGAGATTGAAAGAGCAATCATGCCCTTACATCATGTTTTGATGTTGATGACAATATACATGTAGGGGACTAACAATGGTTGTCAAGTAAATCTCAGGTATTGTCCCCGGTTCATCTATGTGTGTGGATCAAGAGCTTACAAGTGATTTTACTCAAGGATGAAGCATAAAAGTTGATTACATATTTGTTTTCTTGAGTATAGGATCCCGCACTATTACGAGGGGATTGATAGGGTTAGTTAAAGGCTTGCTCTTGCCACAAACCTCCTGACCATACTACACATGCCAAAAACCTTCATGTTCTGTCTCTTGGCTGCCAGATGTCCGGGCTGCACGCCGGATGTCCGACCTCCTTGCCGGATATCCGGGCCTAGCCATCCAGAGAGCAGTTGTATACTGGGCTGATCGCTGGATGTCCGGGCTTTCTCCGGATGTGCGGGCCTTTCTGTTACGCCGGATGTCCGGGCCACATTCCGGATATCCGGGCATAGCTATCCAGAGAACATCTTTATGCTCGGCTGTGCGCCGGATGTCCGGGCCTTCCTGTTATGCCGGATGTCCGGGCCCCATTCCGGATATCCGGGCATAGCTATCCAGAGAATGTTTTTATGCTCAACTGCGCGCCGGATGTCCGGCCACCTGCCGGATGTCTGGGCCTTCCTGGTATGCCGGATGTCCAGGCTTGGGCCCCGGATGTCCGGCCCCTCTGTTCTTTTGTTTTGTGTTTGTTCTGTTCTTCGTAGCTTACCATGCCGGATGTCCGGCCCCTTGCCCGGATGTCCGGCCTGCTCACTCACTTACACTGCAACGGTCATATTTGAGCTCACACTATATATAGCCCTTCTTCTCCTTGGGAGTAGGTTGATCATTCACTTTGAACAAACCCTAGAACACATTTCACTCTCTCTCTATCTCTCTCTCTCTCACTCCTCCACACCAAATCTTAGATCCCCAAGGGATTTGAGAGCTTTTGAGAGAAGTTGTCCGATCAAGTGATAGATCCACCCCTTCTTCTTTTTTGCACCAAAGGAATTTGTGATTTGAGCAAGTCTTGAGCTTTTCCCCATTGTTCTTGTTACTCTTGGAGGTTGGAGACTCCTAGGCGGTAGGAGTCCTTCGGAGAGGAATCGACCTTTGTGATTACCCCCGGAAAAGTTTGTGAGGGTTTGGAGACCACCCCAAGGTCTACCACTAGTGGTTGAGAAACGCCTTCATAGTGTTGTCTCAAAGGGAGAATAGGGTGAGCCTTCGTGGCGTTGGTGTGCCTTCATGGTAACATCCACCTCTCTAACGGTGACGTAGCTTCCCTCCAAGAAAGTGAACATCGGCATACATCCTCGTCTCCCGGAGTTGCGGTTATTCCTAACCCTAACTCTCTACTTGTGGTTACTTGTCTCTTAGCACTTACTTATATCATATTGTGCTTGTTTACTTACATACTTGTGTTACTTATTTATCTTGCTTAGCACTTAGTACTACACTTACAATTGTTAGGCTCACTTTCATATTCCGCATTAGTGCCTAAAATTGCTAAGTAACAATTAAAATTTGTTATTGTACCTATTCACCCCCCCCCCTCCCCTCTAGGTCCATCTCGATCCTTTCACCTGACCCCCTGATCACGGCCGTCAATCCCGCTCGTTGACCCCATGCAGGTCATCAGGCAGCAAGCCCCCGGCACAAGGCCGACAGAGGCGGCCACCAGCGCGCCTGGTCATGACCACCTCAGGAGGTAGGTGGCGGCCACAGCACCCCAAGCTGCGACCACCAACCCCGGCCGAAGATCCTAGTATGGACTACATACGAAGCAAAATGAGTGAATCTACACTTTAAAATATGTCTATATACATTCGTATGTAGTCCGCATTGAAATCTCTAAAATGACTTGTATTTAGAAACGGAGGGGGTATACTGAGCTAGTTTAAATACTCCATTTGAAATACATTACGTAATTGGTTTTGTTTTTAGTCCAACTTTGGAAGCTTATGAAATCTATAGAAAAATATCAATATCTACAGTACAAAATAAATACAATGTGTAATTATTTTTCATGATGGATCCAAGGTTATCAACTAATTATTGTGAACATTAGTACTTTTTTTCTACAAATTTTACCAAACCTCCTAATTTAACTTGGGACGGCAAATTGTAGAAAGAAAGCATATTTATATATTTTGAAAAGAAAGTACTCCCTCGGTTTCATAATGTGGTGCATATAGGGAGGCGTTTGTTTCATCGTTTTTCGTCCGTCATCTGTTTACAATGTAAACAAAAATCTAACGGGCGTTTGGTTGTGTCTGTCCGTAATCAAGTCCCTCCGTAATCAGGTCCAGCCTAGCTAATGGTTGATACCCACCGGTATACCTGGCCATGGGCAGCCCGGCCCGGACGGCTCGAAAATCTTGGGCTGAGCTGAGCCCGAGCATGCCATCGGGCTGGGCTCGGGCCTAAAAATCAAGCCCGCCGGGCAAGTCGGACCGGGCTCGGGCTTGCACAAAACAGGATTTTAGCCGTAGCCGGGCCGTGTCGGGCTTTTTCAGGCTTGGGTCGGGCTCGATCCCAATTTAGTAACGTCGCCGCCTCCCCGAGTTCAGCGCTGCTGGCCTGCCGCCTCCCCGAGCCTAGCGCCCCACCTTCTTGTTCCCCTCTGCCTCCCCTCTATCCTCGGCAACGCGAGGTGCCTGTCGTTTCTGTTCTTCGAGGAGTTCATCGGCGACGACCATATCTACAGGGTGTCGCCGCCGGACGTGCTGCTTGCCGCGGTCGCCGACCAACCCCTCAACCCCTGGTGCCCGTGGGCCGCCAGCCTTCCCACTGCATCAGCAACGTCCCCGGTGTGGCGCCCCTCTGCATCAGCAATCACGATCATGCCAGACCCAGGGAGAGCCCTGCCGTGGCTGCTGCTTTGAGATTTGCTAGCCTTTTTATTTTCTGGAGACGAATTGATTACGTTACACTCCACAAGTTTGAGTTTTGTTCGTTCACGTTTACAGTCCAAGCGTAATTCGTAATTCCATTATGCTTACGTTTGCGGTGTTTCTCTGGAACCAAACACCTCCTAGATTTTTTGAGAAATCAAACTTACAAACTTTGACAAAGTCTAAAGAAAATTATTTATATCTACAATACCAACTATATACAATATGAAAATATGCATCGTGATATATTATGTTCTTTATACCAAACTTTTCAGGTCTGCTCGAAATTGACTCGTTGTCAGCTCTTGTATATTATAACCAATTTTTAGACGAGCTACCAAAGCCAAGCCAAATCAGCAAATCCACTCAAAGCAACCGAGACCATTAACGATGACTTCGGAGTACAAGCATAGAAATCTTTTAAACAGGGTGAACAAAGTCATCAATTATTACACGCTTCCTCCAAACCTCAAGAGCATCAAAAAGAGAATCGTTCCGCGGAATAACGATGCATAGTTCAGACCATTTCCGACAGTATGTGCCGATATCTGCTATAGTCCGACGTCGTCTTGAAACTCGGCGTGAGCTCAGCAAAAAAGCTCAGCACAGCGGCAAGGTTCGGCGTGATGTTCTTGGCCACGGCTTCCTCCAAGAACAGGGAAGGCTGCACGGTGATAACCTGGACCAATCATCATGTCAGAACCAGCCCGTTGGAACAAAGCATTCAGACAAAGTCAGGATGGACTAACTTGAGCACCGATTTTCAGACAATCAGCAACTCAGGGAGTAACAAACTTGGTTGTAGTAAGTTGCAACGAATACAATAACACTTCCTAATCAGTTGTTTTCAAGTTGATACATGGATGGAAACAGAAATGGGAAGCACTCAACAATAATTTAGTTGTTTTCTAATCGAGAAGCACAAGCACCCAAAGATAACATAGCATCAGTAGGGTAGGCGAATACCTTGTATTTTCGAGCATAGCGTAGAGCCTCCAGGTAGTACCCGTCTTGGAGTAATGCAGCCACGTAGTCATGGTGCAGGCACCTCTCCCGGAGCATGTCGACTCCCAGCTTCCTTGTCAGCGAATGATGTCGACCCAGATCAATGAGCTGCATTGCGAGTTCCCTGGACGGCTCTAGAATCTGCAGGAATTGATCCATCGCCAAAATGACACCATACTTCTTGGCCACATTCACTTAGGGAGTTGACAGTGGTCAATTTGTTTTGTTCTTTTATGTGGAAAAGGTCGATTTGTTTTTTTGGTAAAAACTCTCAAAAGTCATCGTAGCGTGCAAGCATAAAAGCATAGTGATTCGTGCTAACAAAATCTGATGGCCACAATGAATTTCCATCTGTGCAATGAACTGATGGGCTCAATTAGAGGGCGTCATCAGACGACTCAGGTGCAGGCTCGGATTCAACAACAGTCAGTGCTAGTAGAGACAAGCCTCAACTGAAACTTTTCATAAACAATATTCAAAGGCTAATAGTACTACCTAAAGGAAACTGCAAACTACAGTTGACGTATGTATTTTCTTCAGAAGTGAATCGCTTCTGCTCGTTTCCAATCATGTTGGATTGGACATTATCTTCTATATCTAAATAGCTAGCCCCCACTAACCTATTTCTCTCAACATGCAAGCATGCCACCTCATCATTCAACATGCATGGGAAAAGGCCCACCTCAACATGCACCCATGCATAAGTAAAAGCTACCTCAACATGCAAACATGCATGCGATTTTTTATTTTATTCAAATTTAATAAATATTTTACAACTAAACAATAATCAAACACAATAAATCGTTAGTATTTTAATTTTTAGTTCTCATATTATTACTCCAAATATTCATGTTCCATACAACCAAATCTCATTAAAATATATTGCAAAACATTCCCACAACAATGTGCAGGGTATCATCTAGTTCATATAGTTTTCATCCAATGATGGATGAAAAAGTTTGTTGGATTGGACACTATTCATACAAATTTAAGGCATGTGAAAGATAACAATTTGTTTGGAATCATACTCGTCAACATATTTAACCCTACTTGCGCTAATATAGTGATTTCAATTTTCTTCTCAAAACAGTAATATATTTAACCATCAGCACGCCTGACATTATAATTGTAATTGCCACACAGATCATTAATAATGGTGTTGAAATAATGAAGCAAAAAAGGTAATACATTTAACCACCAGCACACACGACATGATCGATTGTGCTAGTCTAGTTAATGGTAATCGCCCACTGGTCATTAAGAGTGGTGTTGGAATAGCAAATTGAACTTCTTAGATACAAACATCATGATTGATTGTGCTAGTCTACTTAATGGTAATTGCCACATTGATCATTAATAATGGTGTTGGAATAACATACTGACCTTGTTCGATACAAACAGTGCTATTTCAGCATAACGGTTGCTGCAGGCCAGCAAAGCAGTCATCATGACATAAAGGTCAGGAGGAGCCTTCAGCCCAGCTTTTGACAGGCTGTACAAAAACAGGACAATACTTAGTGTACCTTTTCTTTGTTGCTTCTAAATTAATTTTAAAGAACACTAAATGTACCTTCGTAAAAATTCCATGATGACAGCAATAAGGTATGCAGGATCACCCATCATTTCATCTTCAACAAGCACAAAGACGGACTGGACCATTTCAATTGGTGAAATTGCCACACTAGCAACATGTGTTCCATGCTGCATTGATGTACCAGAAGCCAATGGTTGGCTATCCTCTCCTACAACCTGCGGTCTTTTGCCAGTGGCGTCAGATATCTGGGAACTTGATGTTGCCTGACTTACCGCTCTCGATGTATTGGTAATACCGTCAGAATCAGAGGATGTGTTTAAAGATGACCTATCTACATGTGCTGCCAGGTTAGCAATTCCATGCTCAACTCCTGAATTTGACTGTGACTGTCCACTCTCAACCCCACTTGCTGAATCAGTGTTGATAACAGGTCCAATCATGGTTCCAGGAGGTTCCTGAGAAACCACACGGGAGTCCTCAACAGGCTGAAAACTTGACTGTTGGTTTTGCTCAGACGTCCTCCTAACCCCAGCAGCACCGCCTACCATTTTCATCGAACGAGAGTATGAATCAAGAATGATATCCATTGCCTTTGCAACCAAAGTTACTGGCCTCCTTTCCAAGATGGTTGTTCGAACTATAGCAAGGCTTAGTGTCTTAACCTGAACCATAAGTTTCAATAAGAAATATTATGACAATGGTAATAGATGGCGAAAACTGAACTATCACGAAGTAGTGAAATCGTATTTTACCATACTCAGGTCAGACTTTCGTCTCTGAAGGAATTCCAAAATCGAAGGAGCATCAGAAGTACTAGCAGCAATAGCCTAGAGATTTCAAGCTACTCATGTCAGGAAAATTGTATTTGTGTTGAGGATGAATTAATCAAGGAATAATCCATTGCCGATTCCTTACCTCCAGATCTAAATGAAGTTTCCAGAGTAGCCCATTCTCAGCATCACAGATGAGGTCAGGAATGAGAAAGTTCCAACCTTCTCCATATAAAGTCCCGCCATAAGCACTTGATTGCTGATCTGCAGGTTGTGCTGCTTGCTTACTATTGCTGGCCAGTCCTCTCACAAGCAGTGGAAGTGGTGCAGATATTGGTGCGTAAGAATCCATAAATACATCGTAAAGTATGACAACTTTCGCATCAATTTGATGGATCATGATTATATTGTCAACTGCACTAACTGCAATTCTGCTTGAATATACTGGGAGAGTACCCTGAAATAACAAGCTATGAGTTAGGGGACTACGGTTTTTTCTTGACAGACGAAATAGAAGAACATTTCCCAACAGGGATTTCAGAACCTAGACCAGCAAATCGGTTTTGTGATCACCGACTAAGACACTCCTTAAATCTCTCATTTTGAAAGGAAATTTGCTGGTATCCCAGTGGCAGAACTTTGCCAAAAGCAGCAATACGGCATTTTTCAGCCAAACTTAGAGCAGTTTATAACTTTTCAGGAACACAAGTGTTTACTTACAAGGGACAAATGAACATTTAAATTTTAATTATAAATTATGTAACTGTAAACAGACCTACAGTTTAATGTAAACTGAGTAGTTTCCTACAACCTAACCAGGCCCAGGATGTCAAACTGAGGCACTGAGGTACAACTCATAGACCTTGTGTCAACTTTAGCTCCAGCTACCGCAGCTTTCTAGGGAAGGAAACAACACACTGGAAACAAAGCGTGTAACATAAGCTTACATTACAGTCTATTCTTCATGTCCATATAAGAACTATATGATTCCAACAGTTACCCTCGTCTTTACTATTAAAGGGGAGTTGGGGATTGTACATCGCTTTTTTGGTAACATTCACGCTCTCCCTTGAGTGCCCTGTTATGGAGCATGAGTTGTGAAGGTGGAAAGTGGTGCCGCAGCATGGTGTGCATGTGAGGCCTATGTGTCAGGGTGTATTCGGTTGGCTACAAGGGCTTGCAAGCTGTGATTGAATCGGCGGCTGACGAATAAACAAAAAACTCGTCTCCTCCTCTTGTGCCTCTCCTCTGTTCTTTATCTCAAGTCAGGCAACCACCATGAGTCACACGTCAGCAATCATACCAGCAAGTGGATAGTTACACAAGATAATGAAAACACAAGAGATCCCTGTCACCTTAATCTTAATCACCTTAAATTAAAGACATTGCAGAATATGTGGCGGACATGACGAGGGGTGGTAATTTTCATAAATATTAAATAAATGCTACTGAACTTATTATCGGAATCTACAAACTGAAACAGACACCTAACTCGGAAAGAAACTATCTGAACATGACATGTATTTCTTAAGAAAAGAAATTGGAGATCGGCACATATCGTTCAAACCTGTTGGACAACAGCATCACGGTAGAATCGGTACAGGTTCAATGCCATGCCGACTCTATCCAGCTGCAAGCAGTAAATCCTACCATACCTGCCAAATTTGGGAAATGTTATTGGGATTTATGTGAAATTTGTAAAAAAGGAAAAAAGAAAAAAAAAAGAGGGACAGAAAGCATACACTGTTACAATGTGAACATCAGCAGCAGCTAGGACAGGCTTGTTATTTGCTTCGGATTTAGACATCACCATCTCAAACTTAGGCAATTTGACGATCCCACCAGCAGAAAACTGTTAGAACCATACATAAAAGTTAGCATACAGTTTAGATGTTAAATCAATGACCCATGTCAATTTAATGGAAATAGAAAGTAAGTTCAAAATAAAGTCCCAGCCCTGCACTCTACTACACAAAGATTACTTTAAAATGTCTCAGCTCGGAATCTGCTTTAAAGTTTAAAGCGCAACTACAGCATCAGCCCACCAGAATGAGCATGGTTAAGAAAAGTTAAATACCAATCAACATGTATAAAAACAATCCTCATCAGAGTTGTTTCTTTGGGGCATGTTATCTTCAATGGGTGCATAATGCATTACCTGATATCCAGTGAACAGCGTACATTGCATTCCAGATGCAAGAAGAAGCAACCTGCTTTCATGAGTGTAAAGATACCAGGTGGCACTGCACTTTTTTGACTCCACTAACCGAAGAGCATTTGATTGAGGCTCATAGACAAGCAGATCTAGCCCACTGCAATAGAGACACATTTCACAAAAAATGAACCAAAGAACAGGATAGCTTCCTTCTACATAGAATTAAAATATGAATGAAGTCAGTCCCAAAATAAGAACATGACTAATTGGTTCATCTTACAAATGCTCCTGTGGCTGTGAGCCTGTGACAATAGGCTAATTGGATATTTGGATGCAGAACATATAAAGTTTCTGCTATTTATATTGTAGCAGCAACACCTTTACAAACCTTGTTTTTATAATTATGACATCACAAGTGGGACAGTCAGTCCAGAAAAATCCCAGTATGGTCTCAGAATCTGCTCTGCACTTCTTACTACAGCCTTCCCCTGTTTCTCTATTTCTAAACTCGACCTCATGACTGGATCGCTGAATCCCTATGGCTTTCTGATCCAGAGAAAATCGAACTGATAAGATGGGGCCTTCATTAATTGGATCAGAGTTTGGAGGTCCAGATTGAGTAGATGCAGCTATCTTCCAGTATAATATCTGCAGTAATGTAACCAATTTACTTTGTGATAACCAAGTATCTAGCGGAAATGTAAAGTCGATTAATTAGATATTCAAATACCCGATCAGCTGTTGGGGCTACAAGAAACCTATTCGCATCATCATAGAATAGCCCCTTAATATCTGGAATGTCACACCGTAGCGGAGGATGTTGTACATAAGCGTGAGAGAGCGCACCAGGGCTGCTCAAACCTCCTTGCATCTGATTGTGCACAATTCATTTGTTATTTCAAGCTTGTCAATTAGTGATCTTGCAGTTTACCAACATAATACAAAAGGGAGCTGTTGTCAGCATGATGCACAGCTCTTTTTCTTATTACATGGTTATAAAACACCATGATATCCATATTTTCTTTGAGTCGTAAAATACAGAGCTAGACTCACCTGAGAGCACACTGATCACACTGAAAGGTGGTTAACACCAAACTCCAAACGCCTTGAACTTCAAGCCTTATTCTTGACCTTTGAGGACAGAGTAATGAAAGTTAGGACAGGAAGATAGATCCACTTTCAAGCATGAAACGATTACACAGATTGTAAGCAGTCTTTTATAAACCAAATACAAATTTAAATCCGTAAGCCTATGAATCGACAAAAATAAATTAATGTAAGGACTGTATATGAATTGACAAAAATAAATTAATTTAGGGACTGTATATTAATCAACAACATAAATTAATTCAGGAACTGCACACTGACAGTGTTTCCGATTGGCCATGGGACCAAGATTAGCCCTCAACTCTTTAGACTTCTCTCACCCTGCTCTCACCTCCCGAACATCCCATCCTCACTGCCACCCATTCCCCAAGGTCCGCTGCCCCCTGCATCACAAGAGTCGCTCTAGCGCCACGAGGCCTGCCATCCAGCACCAACACCAGCAGCTCCCTCATCCCCCTCTCTCACCAGTCGCTATCTAATCCATTGCCCCCGCCATCTTCCCTGTTTCCGCCGCTATATTACTGCTGGATCTGCCTCCTAGTATCAACCACCACCAACATCTCTCCCAGATTATCTACCAACCGATGTTCTTGACATGCCAAGACGGCCTGCCACCCCCAACGGGTTATCCCTTTAAGCCCCACAGGTGCAGAGAGTCACCATCCACCCCAAAACCTCACCGGCGATGGTGGAAATGGCATGGTCATAGGGGGAAGATGGACGGAGTACGCAGCAGCAGTGGAACAAAAAAAATAAACAAACAAGAGGAGGAACAAAAATGGGTAGAGAAGTTGATTGTTGGCCAAGAAGAAAACAGTGATTTATTTAGAACAACCAAAGGCCATTTCCATTTGAATTGGGTGCTTAATTGTACAGGTGAAAGTTGTAACAGTATGATTTGATACAACCAAACTATTTTCTTAGTAATGGGAAGATTACCGCAGTTTGCATGCATGCTCTGAGTGCTAGAAACTCCTTAGAACACATATTATGTTCAATCTCAGGGACCTTTGCTGCTATGCATCTCCCATAATCTTTTGCCTGCATAGCATAGCTGATAAATAGAACACTCGCGACATTATAAAACAAAAAAAGACCAGATCATAAGGTTATTGAGTATTTACTCATCTTCACCAAGCCAGTTGGCGCTAGCAATTTGAATTGCATATGGTATCACCAGTACAGCAAGTTAGTAAGTTACATAACCCTTCAATGTCAAACTATTTCTTTGGGGTGAAGTGAGCGTAGCTCAGATGGTTAGGTTCCTTGTGGTGGAACCAACCCACCCGGGTTCAAGTCCGTGCTCGCATTTTCCTGAATTTATTCCAGGCTTTTTGGCGATGTTCATTCAATGGGAGCCGATGTTCCTATCGAGTAAGAAGTGCCTGTGGTGACTTCATCTATCTCAACATTTGCCGGCTCGGTTTCCCGGAAGTGCTCATACAGGTAGGGTGTGCGTGTGTGCGTCCATAGGGGTGAGTGTATGCACGTCTTTGTGAACGTCTACATTTGTACTATGTTTCTCAAAAAAAGATATTGGGGAATGTGTATGGATACTTCCAGTTCACTCCTGCTTAGCTACCATTCATATCATGCTATTCGATTCAGTGTAACAACATATGAAAATCAGCAGCAACAAATTTAGGGGTAATTAACAGATTGAAGTGCACTTCCTAAATATAATCACCCAAGGGCAGAGGAGCAAACAACTAAGCAGCAGGCATCCTCCTCATAGCCGAAAACCAAAATCACACTAGTGCAGAACCGGGCAATAGCACCGGTTCGTAAGGCCCTTTAGTGCCGGTTCGGTAACCGGCACTAAAGGACGCCAGGACTAAGCCAACACCCACACAGATCAAATTAGACCCCTATAACAGGCTCCTAACAATCCGGTAGCAACAAACTACCTTTAGCGAAGTACTAGCACCGGGTAGCAAAGAGACACTAATTACAACAGTGTATGTATATCACCCATCGTGATCTTCCCAGCAGCAACAGCAAACCAATCTGCAAGGGGAAACCTCCCAAATCTACCACCAGCCCGTGACCACTTGCTGCAAACCAAAACTAAACTAGGGAATTCTGATCCCCGATCCTGCTACGGCGCATTAGTACTAAATAGCTAATAACGAGTGAACGAACCATCACACTTGTCGGCAGGTGAAGAGGGGGGGATTAACGAGTGGAGGAGCGAGCGGGCGGGCACCTGGGACGCGCAGGTGGCGAGGATCCGGGCCAACGCAGAGGGGGCCGCCGGCTTCCGTTCCTTCATCCAAACCCTGGCCAGATCACGCGGCCATACCAGTGGGGAGAAGGGGAAAACAGCAGCGGCGGCGGCGGCGGCAAGGAAATTCGAGGGGGGGCTCGAGCTGGGGCGGCGGTCGAGTGAAGAGGGGTTGGGATTTGAGTCGCCTGGTCGGGGTGGTGGTGGCGCGAGCTCGTACCGTCGTCTTCTTCGCCGGCCGGTCCACGATGAGGCAGGCAGGGATGGAGAAGAAGGTCCGCGGAGATGGGTTCGGTAGAAGCTGAGATGGGAAAATTCACCGGCTTGGCTCGCCGCGGTATCTGGGCCTGGCGCTGGGCCGAGTGGTTCGCTGTAGGGGCATGGGCAGCCCGGCCTGAACCCGAAGCCCAAGGGACGTGCCGGGCTCGGGCTCCAGTTTTGGTCCAAAAGCCTGAATTGCCTCAAAATTAGGGTTTTATCAGAAAATATACTAACACCTCAAAAAATCAGCAAATATAGCTGTTACTCAAACAAAAATCAGAAAATATTGATATAATATAGGTTTAATATGAAAAGTGCAATGTTTAGTTGTTTTGGGTCAGGCCGACCTCAGGTTTTGGGGGTCGGCCCGAGGAATACCCAGGTCTAGTCACACGACTTTGTACATCGAAAATCATGGAGATAAGTATATTTACTACGCGTGAGCACGCATTAGAAACCACTTCGTGGGAGAGGGGCAAGGCGGGCGACTGAAACCCTAGCCGCCACCCCATCTTCTCCCCTTCTCTCCATCGCCAGGGTGCATCACTAGGAAAAGGCCGCACAGCGTTGGCACCATCGGGAGGTTGCTGATCGTGGTGGGCCTACTCTGGAGGAGTTAGTAGGCTACCATGGGTCGGCGACGGAGATGAGTAGCCGAGGTGCGGTTGTCGACAGGCGATGCTCGACAACATCGATGGTGATCCAACGCGATAATCTCCAACGGCAGCCCCGCCTGGCTAGGTCACTGGAGAAGAGGGCGTTGGTGCATGGTCGTGGGCAACGATGAGCTTGACATCAGACTCGAATATGGCGTGCAGTGGCATTTGTGATTTGTCTCTGGTTTCTTTGGAGAGTGTTCGTGTCTAGTTTCAGGTGTGAGGCAGTTGTGTTGTCCAAGTATATGGATAATCTCCTCCTTGCCCTTTCCCCGTTTCATTGGTGTGCTTGTTGCCGACACTGGAGGGTGTCTAGAGCTATGTCTTTGACAGGCCTCCCAGGATCTGATGGATTCGTTTGGATTCATATCGCTTTCTTGGTCCTCGGAGTTTCCATAGGATCTTTTCGGCGTTTTTTCTCTAGGGCGGAAACTTATTTCGCTGATCGCAGTCACCGGCGTCTCATGGTCTGCATCAACGACTTTCTGGTTGTTGCTTCTACAAGCTCCTGATTTTAAACAAGTTTTGTCCCGCTGAGGTGGAGGCCCAGAGGCGGCATCGAGCTATGCTCACAGTGAGTCGTCAGTGGATGCAGGAGGAAGAAAACTTTGACACCCCTCATAATTTCAATGTGATGTTTTTTCTATAAGGGTGTTTTTGTACGGACTTGTGATATTTAATATATGGCTTTAGAGCCTTTCACAAAAACAAGGTATATTATTCCCTCGAACTATCAAATTTTTGACATATCCCCATCCCTAACCTTTTATTGTTACCCGTATCATCGGGCAGTTCGGCTAATTTTGTGACCTGTTTGGTTTTGATTCCCCATGTTGTATAAACTGTATGTGCCGAAGGAGCTAAAAGGAGCTCTGGTTCATTGAGTTTGGCGCGAATGGAGATTGGCCACATGGAGCCAGCAGGCGTGTTGATGTAGCTCGGTGCCATGGGCAGCCCATAGCTGCTGAAGCTAAGCATCGCCGGTTGTGGATCGTGCCTTGTATGAATCCGATGCGGAAAGTCGAGTCGTCGAGTTCCCTCATCATTTTCGCCATGCCACATCGTCTGATGTCGTGTCCACCTTCGTGAGGGGGTCTTGTACTCCTTTGAGTCTTCACCTCATAAGGTGGCCTAGTTTTCATGAGTCATATCCATACTCGAGGAATCTCATTAGTGTTGATGAGTTAAGCTCTATGAATGAGAGTTCAAACCGTAAGTGTTTGTAGTCCAACAAGAAGGGATAAATGGGGAAAACATACATAGGCTTTGGGCCCAACTTTTCTCTTCTGGCATTAGCAAAAGACAGTACTCCCTCCCTTCGTTCGTAATGATGTTGTAGCTAGTGAAACGGTTTTTTAATTTGTGTTTTACCAATTGTTTTATTCACATATGTTAGTGGGAGTATGATCTTTTATTTAAATAAATATGTGTGTGTGTATAATGGTACCATTTTTTCCTCGTGTTCTTTTAAAATTTTATACTACTCACTTTGTGGATCTAAAAGTCATTTATTTACGATAGACAGCTGTGTCTTATTTTTGTTAAATGATAAGATATTTTGCAAGCTATGAAAAAATGTATTTAAAAAATGCTATTATACAGAAGGCTGCAATACAAGATACACAGCTTATTTTGCAGAAAGGTTTTTTGTAATTTCCGCACAAGTCGCAAGTGGTAATACAAAATGTAAAATGCAAGTTTCTACTAAATACTCCGTCAGTTCCAAATTATAAGGCATTCTATATTTATTTTTTACGAATCAGATGCATATAGACGTGTTTTAGTGTGTTTGTTCACTTATTTCAGTCCGTATATAAATCCATATTGCAATATCCAAAACATCTTATACTTCAGAACAGAGGCAGTACATACATGCATGAACATTCTTTGTACAGTATTATAGCCTTGTGACAGACAGAAGCTGGCAAAACGATGTGAAAACCCATGCCTCCATCTTCAGCTCTGGTTAGCTCGAAAGAAGCTCATTGTTCTCTTTTGACGCGCAAATGCTGGCTTCAAGTGAGAATATTGGTCCCTGCCCCCCTGGCGTACACATTTCTCGTTTCGCTTTTGACGAAGAAATGCAACTGGTGGGCCGTACTCAGCATGTTACTCTCCACACACGGGCAAGAAATACCCTCGCCTGTTCCAAGCATTTGCATTCAAATGATTCCGCAACTGAGCCAGTGCCCGAAATTACAAGTTTCAGAACTCGTAACGCACATATAGAAGCACCAAAGCAAACAGGCGACATGGTTGGAATAAAGGGTTCGGTAAGCCAAAACCAGAACAAACGTAACCCACAAATCATCATTGCCTGTCAAGATCTTGATAACCATATCAGTCAGTTTTACTGTAAGCTATAAAAATCTCTTCGAAAGGTTCAGAAAAGCAGAGGTGAATTCAATTGTAATACACATGCTCGTCAGAGCTGGTAGCAAGTATACACTTATGCTGTAGCCAGTAATAGCCGAGGACCCATCGCCGAGACTGTCAACCCAACATACGGCGAACCGAACAGGCATCACTGCTAACATCAAACACCATACTATTTTGGAGACAGGGGATGGATTTTGTTTTAACAAATTCACTAAAAAGAAAGCATCGGTTAGGATTTACAAAAGCTGGACGGGGTAACACCAAGACCAAAAGGCAACAGTTTTTTTCCTCTCTTTTACTTTTCTGTGGTTTACTTTTCAAAACCTCCATATCCTATTTACGTCGAGGTTGGTATTGTTCTGGTGGGGCGCTTGAGTGAGAAGAAGGTTGTCCCTCCTTATGGGGCAACATATTTAAGAAACTGCCGTGCACAGGTTCATCTTCATCCATGCTCTCTGTTTCAATACGAACAAAGGTAAATGGATCGTGATCAATAAATGGTGAGGTGGGGAACCAAATGTAAAATACTGGCCAGTGCTAGTTACCAAACAATGTCTTGATGGTTGGCCGTTTTGATTTGGAACTCTTTTTCTTCAGCTCGGCTGTTGCATAAAAGCACGATTCAATTCTAAAACTAACAAACTAAGAATACAAAATCCCAAGGCCAAAGGCAATAGTGCAGTCAAGAGAGACTAACCAATCCCGGCAACTTCATCGTCATTCACAATTTCAAAGTTCTTGTACGTGTATCCAACAAAATTTGCATCCTTGGATGGAAGCATCTGGAAGAAAAAAAAATCTTTAGTGCCGACATGAAGCTGAACATGAGTGAACTCAATGTTCCCATGACATCATTATTTTTAAGCCAAAAATGCATGCTGCATTTCATGTTGAATTCAGGCATACCTTTCTCCATGGACCCGCCTTAGATGAACTCTGAACTTGTGCTCCAGTCTGTAAAAATATAGTTGAAACAAAGGTAAATGTAAGCATGACACCTTGAGCTTTCGACACAGTTCTAATTCAAGTCTCAACAGCATTTATCATGGAGATCTATCTAAGTAGTAGGTACATGGGAAACATGGCCCATATTTTAAAAGTTGTGTTTTCCCTGTGTCAATTAAGTGTATTGTAAAATTAAAAGTGCAAACCACTAAAAATAAAAGGTGAAAACAGGTAAAAAAGAAGGTTATTAGCAGCTTCCATGCGAACTGCAACTGCAGTAGATGCATATTTTACTGCTCGGAAATATAAAACGCACAGCATTCTGGAATCTCTTAAGTTAGCCACTGCATAACTGTGAGCCATGCCAACAGTCAATGCATGACAGACCACCGTCAGCACCAAAAAGAAGTGGGAACATACTTCAAGCCACTTTGGTTATCGACTGTCATGCACCGCAGAAACCATCAAGTGTCTGGAGCAGGAAATACTATTAATGCATATTGTCTAGAAAGATATACAAAGTGGAACCACAGAATATTACCTCCTCAAATTTCTCAAAGTTCTGAGTATCCAACTCGCCATTAACTTCTGGTATGAAAGCAGCTTTCATCTGATACAACTTTTCCCATTGGACACCTCTAAACCATGTATGTGCCTGAAGTGGATGACATGGTGTTATCAGCTAAGCAGGTAACTGAGAGAAATGAGGGTGTACTGTGTAGAACCAAGGTAAGGGACACACTTTTATTTCATGGGCTCCTTTTGTTCCAAGTCTCTGCTCAACATTACAGAGAAGTTTGCTAATGAGATCCTTAGTTTCAGAAGAAAGCTTTGCCTCTTCAGGAAATTTCAGGTGACTTCTCCAGTTCACAATCTGGATGAACAAAAAAGAGCATCAAACAGATCAGATTGCATTTTTGTACAGTTATACAAGTATTCTGTGTGCCAATGAACAAGTTAGGTGAATTGTTGGATACAAATTCCTACTACAGAACACTAAACAGGGTAAACCCAATATCATGAATGCAATGAATAATATAGTCCATATAAGGTGTATAGTAGGGAACTACTCCCTCCGTTCCGAATTACTTGTCGCAGGTATAGATGTATCTAGATGTATTTTAGTTCTAGATACATCCATTTCTGCGACGAGTAATTTGGAACGGAGGGAGTAGATATGAGCTGCAGTGACCAGCTACAACTATCAGAATCTATCCACAGGGTAGTAAAACTACAGGCAATTCACACTACTATTGTGCATCTATGCATTTTGCCCTGTCCTATGTGTTACAGATTTGACTAAAGTCAGTCTCGTGCGAGTCTGGCAAGCGTTACATAGGCTGAAGATGCCAAACCAAATAAACATCCTCAGTGATTGATTCATGAAGCCTGTGTGAGAGACATACCTTTCTGCAGGTCGACATTGGATCCTCTGAATAAAACGGGGGATAACCAACTAGCATTTCATACATGATAGCACCAAGGGACCACCTAATAAAGAAAGAAATGTGAGACCAAAAATCCATTTAATACATAAAGCATGTGCAATGAAAATTAAGAAGTTTAACAACTAAAGAAAATCATTACAAGATAAGAAACCTAACCAGTCACACTCCATTCCATATCCTTTCTTCAATAGAACCTCTGGAGCAATGTAATCAGGAGTACCAACTGTAGAATACGCCTGTATGACACAAGAATGACCAACATGTTAGCTATGCCAGTGGGGCATACTCGCTTGTTAACATAGCAAATCATAGACAACAGATATGAAAGGAAAAGCCAAGTCAAGATACAAATCCCACATAAGAAAAACCAATGTTTATCAAGAAGTACCATAATACATCATTTACACAACCCACTAGAAGTTCAAGCTTAGAATATGAGGTATTTGATTTCCTTGCAATAGTATATCGCCCCACTGAAGGAAGGTAACTGGGTTTCTTGAGCTGAGCAAACACTTTATTTAAAAACATCATGAAATTGGATTTGACTAGGTTCAACACCGTGAAGATTGGCATGTTACACCAAAACCATGCCTCCTTAGATCCGGACAGCTTATGTTTATGTTAATGTTTCTGTGTTGTTAATTTCTCATAGTTCTTCCTTGAGAAAGATTCGTGTTCAAAATAGCTCCGACACATTTTCAGCGAAACAATAGATAAAAAGTTGAAATTTGATATGGTTTTTTGCAAGGTAGGAGGCCAAGAAAATGGATGCCTAGGAAATACGAAGATAGCATAAAGCCTGCTAGGACCATAGGGTCTGTCTTGTTTGATGCCCCAAGTTGACAAGCCAACATTTCAGCAATGTCAAAAGTTGCCATGTTTCGGTATGAAGGTTGGTTTTCTGCCAATTCTGTGCCAAATTTTGGCAAGGTGCGTTAGGATAGTGATTGATTTGCTATCAACATTAGAGACAAGATAATACCTTGCCAAATTCAGTCAAATCCTGCCAACATTCATGGAGCCAGAAAATTGGGGACCACATTTCTACAAACTATTTTGGCAAGGCAAAACAAGGCATGAAACCAAGTATGCCCATAGAAGTGTACTACAAACATTAATATATCAACTTATTAGACATGGCATCATAACATTGTTAATACTGTTTCCCAACCATCAATAAGTTGATTCCATCCTAGATGTGTTACTTACCAACATCCGACGGTTCTTTTGCCAATGTGACAGCTGCTCCTGCTGCGTACGCTTCGGTGCAGAAGAGTTAGTTAATCGACTGGTGTTATCGGGTAAAGGTTTAGCACCCTTTCCAGGTGTATAATCCGGTTCATTCAAATTTGGAAAATTACTGCTATCCAAAGGTTTGCACAATCCAAAGTCAGAAAGCTTCAAGTGACCACTGAGATCTAACAATAAATTATCTGGCTTGATATCCCTGACAGAAGAAACACAAAAATATATCTTAGATTACCTAAGCGGCAGAATTATTAACAGAGCAAGAGAACGGTTATACACGATACCTGTGAATGTAATTGTGCTTGTGAATGGACTCTATTGCTAGTACAGTTTCTGCGATGTAAAATTTGGCTTCATCTTCTGTCAGAGTGTCCTTGCGCATGAGCAAGGTCATCATGTCACCACCAGGAAGGTACTCCATGATGAGATACAAGAACTCATCATCTTGAAAAGAATAGTAAAGCTTTACTATGTACGCACTATCGACTTCTGCAAGGAGGTTTCTTTCGGCTTTGACGTGTTCCACCTGAAATGTGTACAAACATGACACTGTGTCAGAGGACAGCATATAACCAGAAATGGAAAATACAAAAAAAGGATAAACCGTACACGGTTACCTGGCCCCTACGAAGCATTTCAGATTTCTTAAGCTTTTTCATTGCATATACACTTTTAGAGGTCTTCTCTCTACAAAGACGCACCTGCATAATCACAATTCAGAATGACATTAAACATGACGCACATAGCGATGACCAAAAAAGTACAAATAACTGGCGATGGTTACTTTATTACATACGGCCCAGTTCTTTTGGCGGCTTATGACAGTGCCGCCCCCTCCCCAACTTATTCTAGAAGACGCCCCCCATATTGGTTGGAGCTTCTAAAGAAGCGCCCACGGTATGGGGGGGAGGGGGGCTTCTAAACTAAGCTAGGGAGGGGGCAGCTTATTATAGAAGCCGGTAAAAGAACTGGGCTGTAACGGGCTAACTGGGCACACATTTTTATAGTGCAGGGGAAAGAACAACACAGCTGGAGAAGAATAGGAAGGCATAGGAAACAACTGAAAGAAAATATATCAGAAGAACAGAGCACACCACAAAACCAGGCCAGCATGTAAACGTTGCTTTATAAGTATACGGGTCAACTGCACTACGCAAAAACATTATTCTCATGTTCTCTTGCTGAAAAGGATGAAAGGTGAAATGCTTGTATGAAGGGACTCTTTTTATCCTGGTGTGATATATGAAGGGCGGGCCTAGCGCAGTGGTAGAGTCTCCACTTGTGGCCTGGAGGTCCTGGGTTCGAACCAGTCTCCTTGCAGAATTATTATGCAAGGGGTAAGGCTAACCCTACCTTGTGTGGGAGCTTTCGGCACTGGGTACACGCTCTTTTTTATGTGACTATATATCTCTACTTCACCACCATCTTATAAATTGGAGTTGGTGGTAGCGGTGAGTCCCCCCAAACTCCACCTCAATTTCCCTCGTCTATCTAGGACCCCTTCCGTTTTTAAAAAACAAACAGAAATAATGCAGTCGGGGAGCCTCGAACCTCGCACTTGCCTCTACACCCAACTCAGTCAAACCAACAAGCTACCACCTCACGCATGTTTCGAATGGGGAAGTCTTTCATAAGTACGGGGGGGAAAACTACGAGACAAACAAGCCAGTCAATCTGCCAACCAATTGTTTTCCCTGCTGCGGCTACTCCCCAATCCATGTCTTCCGGCCGGCCCTCCTTCCAACCTCAATCATCATCATCATCAACAACGACAACAACAAACCCTTTAGTCCCAAACAAGTTGGGGTTGGCTAGAGTAGAAACCCAAAAGATCTCGCAACCAACTCATGGTTCCAATCTCAATCATCCTAGCTTTCAAATTTCAAAATCCAGACATGGCTCTGCCGCTTCAAATCTTGCACTGGTGCTCCCATGGCCGCTGCAGTTACGCAAGGCCAGTGTTGCTGCTTGCTTGAGTTTTTCTTCGCAGTGTTGCAAGTGTGTTGGTTGTTCTATACTCTTAATCCAATACAACTACAATCATATTGTGGTTCCGTAGCAACGTAGGACATTGTTTTAAGGCGTCCTGCCTTGGACGCTTAGGTGGCAAGGCACCCTAGCAGCACCTTGCAATTTTTCCTGCCTTAGTCGCTTAGGCATCAGGGCGGTGGGTGCTCGCCTTAGGTCACCTTACAGCCTAAAGAACAATGACACATGGGCATGCTTGTAGACAAAGAATACACAGGACGTTCCGTGTTGAGCGGCAAGTATAGAGGGAGCACAGCGCAGCACAATTTTGTGATTACATAAGAGATCATGTTTATGGGGAAAAGGTAGGATGAGCAATAGTGTCAAGCCCAATATTGGCCTTCTGAATCTACTATTGACAACCAGAATTAGAAGACCAAGAAATCATGCCACATAGGAGGTTAAACATATAAATAAACAACAGGGACCAAACTGAGAGGTACCTCTCCAAATGCACCTCTTCCAATAATTGTCAAAAGTTCAAAATCTTCAACCCCCATCTTGTGTCTTTGCAAACGCATATATTCAGTCTCCTTTTTCTCCAAATGTTTTAGAATGTTGTTCTGCTCTTCTGCAGGAACTTCAGCATCCTGTAATTTCCTCTCCAGCATCCAGCGCCTAAAAGAAGACAAAGATATAAGATCAGGATGATGACTAAATTGTAGCCAGTAAATTAGTCTCAAACAGAAGTGGCACATCAAAGCATGAAGCAGATTGAAATAAGTTACAATCGATGCAAAATATACATCTCAGGGAGTAATGTTGATACAAGTTTTAACTGAGAACAAAATAAACAATCAGACGCAGGTTATCAAAATTGTGCATTCACAATGCGGAAATTAACAGTGATGGTGTCAACCAAAATCTCTGAAAAGGACGGCTAGACGGCTTTCAAAATGGGTATATTAATCACCTTGAGCGAAGTGTTTTGAGATTAATATATCAAACCTGAAGACCAATTACAAGTCATATCTGGTAGTGAATTAAATGTTTTACTAAGCCACTTGTGCAACTGGAGGACTCAACAAACCGTTCAAGCTATGTACCTAATTTGGAGCTAGAGCTTTAATCCATTGGAACTCCTATTTATGGCGGTGACAAGGTCCCGACAACTTGTGTGGCCCAAGGACTTCATCTTAACAACCTGAATCGGTGTTTACCATTCCAATCCCAACATGGCATGTGATGTGTGTTAATAAGCATCCTGCTCGGTAATAGCAACAAGAAGGGTGCTTGTCGTTTTCCTACTCCGCGGCATGGTAGGATTTATTGAACCAGATGGAGTCAAGTACCTAAATCCACAGCTAAAGCAGGGGAAAGCGCGCCAAACATTTAAGTTGCCAGCCTACCTCTCTTTCCTATCTTGCAAGGACTTCATCTGAGTCTTGTAGTGGTTCTCAATGTACTGTTTTGCCGCAGCGACCTTCTGCTTGGTCGCGCTAGAAGGCGCGTCGTCGACGGGGGGCTTCCCGGGATCCTTCCCATGGCTGGCAGGCACCGCCGGGCTCTTGGACTTGTCCCGCGGCTGGAACTTCTGGAACCAACTTCTCGCGGAATCCATCTTGTGCTCACAATGGCATCATCTCCAAGACCAGAGAGCGTATTATATTGACCAATCCAGCAGCCGCCCACAGGCCAGAGGAGCTCTAGCTCTGAAGCGGTCAATACCCTCCAAATGGATCAGATGTCCAAACCGGCGCCTCCTCCGTAGAACCCGATGCTGGGAATGATGCCTATCTGGAAAAATCATAGAAAATTACCATCAGTCAGAATCGTTCGCACAAGTTGCCATCCATCGCACGACTTACACGGGCGAGGGAGGGAACGGTCAATAGAATCCTTCCAAGTTTCTCCTATTCTCGGACACGACACCTAAACCCAGTCAAAAATCCCGAAACTAAACCACACTGGGCATGAACCCTCCGTCGACGGCAGCGGCTGACGCGCCGGTTACGAACCAGTAAAAGGAACGTAAGATCCCAATTCCCAGCCGAAACCCCCCACCCCCACCAAAAAAGAAAAAAAAATCCTCGAACAGCCGCATTCCGGCGAGGAGATTCGCGGAATTCGACCCGGAAATCGCATTGCCGGCTCGCGCGCGCGCGCGAGGCCCCCCGGAAATCGAGGACGAGGAGCGGCGCCAAAACCCCCCGTCAAACCACCGCAACACACGCCACCGCACTCCCGAGCCCGCGGCCGCGCGCGGCGTCGAATTCGCCGCCGGGAGCCCGCCAAAACCCCCGCTCCCGGCCGCAGCGGCGGCTACTACTCAATCCAGAGAGAGAGAGAGAGAGAGAGAGGGAGGCGGGGATGGGATAGACATCCGGAACAGCCGGCGGGACCGGGCGGCGCGGATCGGCGGGCGGGGCGCTCACCTCGGCGGGGGCGGGCGCGGGGCGGATCTCGGCGGCGACTGGAGCAAAAGGGGGAGGGAGGGGGGACTCACGCCTTTTTTTTCCTCTCTTCTCTTCTCTTCACCCCTGCCTGGCTGCGTCGCTCCGGGTTGGTTGTCCTTTTCGTGGGCAAAGGCAAAGCGTGTGAGGGGGAGGGAGGAGAGAGAAAAGGCCAGCCCCGCCGATGCGATGTGCACAGAGGGAGGGAGGGAGGGAAGGAGCGCTGCCTGTGCGTGCGTGCGTGCGTGCGCGCGTGTGAGAGAAGCGTGGCTTGGCTTTGACTCCCCGGAACGAAACTTCCGCGTGCCTTCTCTACCCTGTTTGAGCCTGCTCCACCCTCCTCCCTACTCTGTTGGTGGTGCTAGTTGTACTGCTGCGGCGCCGGGGGCGGGGTCCCCCACCTGCCGCGCACAACGCGACTGCCCCGGCTCGCTCCCCGGCCTGCACCGTCGCCGTCGGTCGGCCCATCAACCCGCTCGTCCCGCCCCGATGAGTGCTTTTTTAATTTGTTCCGTTTGCTTGTGCGGGTACGGCGCACGCCGCCTGCCGCCTTCGGGCGGCTCGGCGGGTTATCTCGTTGGCAAACCGTGTGTCCACGTTTTCTTTTATAATTTCTTTATATATATATATATAATTTATTCAAGAGCTGTTTACTTATTTCTCAATCGATCGATCTAAATGGTTATTTTTAGGTTGAAATTTATAGGTGGCCATTGACGACCTTCATCCTTTGTGCTTGCAATAAAATGAGCAGGTCGGATGGTCTTTAGCACCGGCTTTGAAATGGTGGTGAAACCGCCTTGTTTCAGATGCGCAATGCGAAGAGTGTTGGTCACCCTCCTCGACTAGTGATTTTCCAAGTGGGAAAAATGGCTTGACCTGCAATTTTCTCGACGCTGGCGTCGTTGCCACCTTACATGATGATATAATTTGTTGTTGTATGATCATCATGGATCATCCGTATCTGCTCGTGAAGGTGCGGTGGTAATAGACGACAATCGTTGCCACCTTAATGGTCGTTGATGTCTTCTCGTCTAGGTCGGTAACGGTTGCCGACATACGCTAGGATGATGACTCATTGCCTCGCGCCATTCTAATAGGGCTCAACCAACAACAACCCCCCACCCCCATCCACTCTTCCAGTGTACGAGTTGGTGATAATTTATCTTCGATGGAGCCCTAGCCTCCTTGGCGTGGGTTCAACTGCACCTTGTTAGTCGCTTTGCTCATCATTGCATTGTTCATGGATGAAATATTGCGAGGGTATTGATTCTGATCCCAGTGATTGGAGGGTGTCGAGGGGACTCAATCTTGCGTCAGGTTCATGGGGTTTTATGATTTGTTTGATCCGCTCACAGTTTCCATTTACAACCTCCCGGGCATTGAAGATTTTTAAGAATTATGTTTGATTTGTCTCGGTGGTTGTGACTTTACAACACATTTTTACCATCCATATAATCCATGATAAACGACTAGCCGGTTCAAAGTTAGCCATGAAAACTGACTAGCCATTTCCAACGCCAGGTCCTCAAATCAAGGTCTCGCCGACCATGCCCCACAGCGACCGGCATATTTCCGACGAGTCCCACCGACGTTCACACAGTTGCTGTTACATCTCGTGGGAAAACACCCACAGACGCATTTACAAAGTCGGCAACGCCCGAGTAGAGTACAGCAGCGACGTAGCGTACGTAGACGTATAATCGTATTAAAAGCCGCCGATCGGCAGTAGACTGGACACACGCACAACCTACGTACGTACCGCTGCTGGAATTGATGCACCACCTACCCAGAGCCTGCCGCTAATCGTACCTACGCGTTCGGTTTTTTTTTTTTTTGCCATCCCACGAGTGCCTCGGAGCTACTCCTTTTTTTTCAAGCGAGTTGCTAGCGTTTCCTGAAGAGTTAGCGACTGTGTTGCCACCAGCCACGTACCGTTGAGCAAGCAAAAGAGAAAAAATCACGCGACGTTTGTCACTCGTGTGCTCCGAGTCCCAACATCCTGCGGATGTGCGAATCAACCTGTGGTTGAGTTGGTTAGGTGAACAGTGGTATCCTCAACTCATCAGGATTCAAATTCTGATGCTCGCATTATTTCTGAATTTATTTCAGAATTTTTCGGCGATGCGCTTTCAGTGGGAGGAGACGTTCCCGTCGACGACGAGACGCTTACGGTGACTTCGTAAATCTCAAGATGATATGCCGGCTTAGTCTCTCGGAGATGCTCATAAAGATAGGATGTGCGTGTGTGCATTCATAGAAATGAGTGTATGTGCGTGTATATGAGTGTTTTTGTCTGTACTGATGCTAAAAAAAAACAGCCTGCGGTTGCGTGAGACGGAACGTACTACTAGCAGCTCGGGTAGTTCCGACCCGATCGACGGTGCGAACCCAACACAGGCGAGGAGTCGCCGCCGGCCGGCCGGCCGTGCTGACGGTTCCGGCCTACCCCGCCCCTACCATGTCCGCCACGTCCACGTAGCTGCCGCTCCCCATCGACGGTGGAGTCGCCGTCGGGCGAGGTTCCTTTGGCTTCACCCCAGCGCCGGGGCAGGTGCACCCACCCACCGCGTCCTGCTGCACTCTCGCCGTCGCCGCGGATGATGTGGGCTTGTGCTGTGCGACGAGCCAGGGACGGTTTCTTGCGGGGACGCACAGCGGAGTTGGAGGTCTGGCGGCTGATCCATCGCTTTCTTGGGGAGGAGAGGGCGGACAGGTCTGTGCCTGATCCACGACGAACAGGGACAGCCCCTAAAGTCAGACCCGACCTGATCGCTGATGCGGACTTGATTATTAGTGTTGTGGACCGAGGAGCAGGCATGGGCCGAGTCGTGGATCGGTCGAAGCCGGTACATGTTCGCACCGATCCATGGGCGAGGACTGGTCATTTCTTCTTCTTTTTCTACGATCCTTCAAGTCGGAAGCGCAAGACGGGTGCTGTCAGATGTTTTCAATTGTCATTTTTATCTGATGAGTAGGGTTTTCTGTTAGCGAATCCGATGAGTAGCTTTGGTCAGTCGGATGTAAGCTTTGTTTGGTTTATAAGTCCTAGGACTTTTTTTAGTCCCAACTTATAAGTCACAAGTCTCTAAAAAGTCCCTATCTGTTTGGTTCCTGGGATTTAATATAGACTAAAAGACCATACTATAATTATAAGTCCCTATAAGTCCCTCCTTGAGAGTCTTATTTCATAAGTTCTAAATGCCAACTTTAAGTCCTTATAAGTCCCTCATGTTTAGTTAAGATGGGACTTATAGGGACTTTTTTAAGTCCCTAAACCAATAAGTCCCTGAAAACAAACACCCTTTAAGTCGGTGTGATGATCTTTTGGTCCTACTTAGGAGGTACGGGTGGTACCGCGGTCACAGTTACTTTGACGCGCGATCCAAAAGGAAACGCAGCTTTGGGGTGAAGATGGTCCGTACGCAGAGTTTCGGTGTGGAGCAGCTTTGATCAACCATGTTGATGCTGTCGTGTAATTAATCACACGGAGAGGGCTCATGGCCCATGTGCACTTGAAGCTTATTAAGCCAGCCAGAGTGGTCATCTCGTCCTCTTAATGTTAGCCGTGTGTAAGTTAATCATGTTGTTAAGATTAGCCAAATACATGTGTGCAGTGTTGGAAATATGAACAAATTACTATGAAATTTAATCCGAATAAACAGAAGATAAATCATGACCACAACAGCAGAGATTAAACTAATCATGCGAACTAACATAGTAGATGAACATATCACATCTAGGGCACATACTAGAAGCATGAATTCTACCACGATCTCGAACAGGAATGATAGAATCACATACGGTGCAGCGGGTACAGCACCGCCGGCGTTGACGTTGTCGCCCATGTCGTCGAGGACGAGGTTGCCGAGGTCGGGAAGAAGTCGTCGTTCGCGAAGTCGTCGCTGCCAGCAGTCGCGCGAGTGCGCTCCCCAAAAACCTGATCGCCCCTCTCCCGTACAGGATCACGAGAGGCGGGGTTCCGGAGGCCTGCTGTCCCTTCTCGCGGTGCACGCCGGAAGGAGGGATGGAGAAGACTTGCTTGGCGGCGCAATGATCTGGAACGGTGGTGAGAAACCATACGAAGCGGCGACGGCTAGGGTAGACGTCTGCCTGACTATATAGTGCGGGCCGGGTAGGTCGTGGGAGTAAACCCCACGTCCGAGTCGTCACGATCCAAAAGAATCGGAAACGGTCCAGTAATTAACGCATCCGTTAATTATTAATTAATGACTCATTAATTTTTCCATGCAGCAAAAATATAGACAACGTGCATAGCTCTGTCCTCGGCTCGGCTCAATCCCGCAACCCGCAACCCGCGGCGCGGCGCGTCGTGACAAGGCGTGGCGTGGCGAGGCGAGCGAGGAGGAGGAGCGCGCGTGTAGGTCTCCTCTTCTCATGCTCATACAAGTGGTAGAAGAGCTCACCTTATAAAGAGGTGCAACTCTCTCTCAACTTCCGGGGTGGGACTAAACTTTAGCCTCACTCACTCCACTCACATGTGTGCATGAATGGGCCAAGAGAATTTCAGAATTTTAGTTGGGCTTTGGGCCAAAGGCCTACTAGCAAAATTCCAACAATCCCCCACAAAGTCTCATTGGCACATCCCATCATTAGTTCCAAAACATTGTTTTATATATCGGTGCTTAGTGGAGACTGTGAAGTTGAACTTCCACTTAGAAATTTATGCTACACTAGATCACAACTTGAATAGTGGACTATGCCTTGAACTACAAGTTTTCTGTGAAACTAGTTTCACACAAATTCTTGACCGATACTGGGCTGCCGCAAGGCTTCCCCGCGGGTGGAGCGTATACGTCATCACAACTTGAATAGTGGACTATGCCTTGAACTACAAGTTTTCTAGTTCCAAAACATTGTTTTATATATCGGTGCTTAGTGGAGACTATGAAGTTGAACTTCCACTTAGAAATTTATGCTACACTAGATCACAACTTGAATAGTGGACTATGCCTTGAACTACAAGTTTTCTAGTTCCAAAACATTGTTTTATATATCGGTGCTTAGTGGAGACTATGAAGTTGAACTTCCACTTAGAAATTTATGCTACACTAGATCACAACTTGAATAGTGGACTATGCCTTGAACTACAAGTTTTCTAGTTCCAAAACATTGTTTTATATATCGGTGCTTAGTGGAGACTATGAAGTTGAACTTCCACTTAGAAATTTATGCTACACTAGATCACAACTTGAATAGTGGACTATGCCTTGAACTACAAGTTTTCTGTGAAACTAGTTTCACACAAATTCTTGATCGATACTGGGCTGCCGCAAGGCTTCCCCGCGGGTGGAGCGTATACGTCATACTCCAGGGCCTTTCATGAATTTATTAGAGAACACCCAATTCTCACAGACTGCGACGTTAACAGTCAAATTCATATAGGTGTGTTCCTCAGAAGATGTTCTGCAGGACAACATCTCTGCTTACCCGAATAAGCCACTTGGAACACATTAAGATAAGTATCAACCTGCCATGCAGATCAGGAGAGTATTGCATCTTCATGGAGTGGGATAATTAATATAGGGATACTCTCCTCCCAGCTGACCAACAGCTTGTCTCTCACTTCTACTTCACGGGATCTTCGATCACATAGAGTGGTTTACCACTATGGACAACTCATGCGGTGGGTCTCAAACCCATCTCCATCGATGCATTATCTATCACATTACGTGATAGACCCTTTGTGAAGGGATCTGCCAAGTTTTTCGACGTTTGGATATAATCCAACGTAATAACTTCGGAGTTCCTCAATTTTCTGACAGATTTTAGTCTCCTCTTCACATGCCTTGAGGACTTCATATTGTCCTTAGAACTGTTTATCTTGACGATCACAGTTTGATTATCACAGTTCATCAGGATAGGGGGTATTGGTTTTTCAACCATAGGTAAGTCCATCAAGAGTTCACGAAGCTACTCTGCTTCAACAATGGCAGTGTCTAATGCTGTGAGTTCTGCTTCCATAGTTGACCTCGTTAAGATGGTCTGCTTGCAAGACTTCCAGGAAACAGCGCCACCACCAAGTGTAAAAACATAACCACTTGTGGCCTTAATCTCATCAGCATCAGATATCCAGTTTGAGTCACCATAACCCTCCCGTACCCTTGGATACCCGGTGTAGTGAATCCCATAGCTCGCGGTGCCTTTCAAATAGCGCATAACTCTCTCAAGCGCATGCCAATGATCATCTCCCGGTTTGACACAAACCGACTCAGCTTGCTCACAGCAAAAGAGATGTCAGGCCTCGTGGCACTCGCCAAATACATAAGCGAGCCAATAATCTGAGAATACCTCAGTTGATCTCTAGCAATCCATCGATTCTTTCGAAGCAACACACTAGCATCATATGGAGTTGGAGAAGGCGTGCAGTCGCTATACCCAAAACGACTCAAGACCTTTTCCACATAATGAGACTGAAGCAGTGTGATCCCACCATTCTCATCTCTCAACAGCTTGATGTTTAAGATAACACCAGCTACTCCTAGATCCTTCATCTCAAAACAGCGAGATAAGAAATCCTTAACCTCCTTGATTAAATCAAGTTTGGTTCCAAAGATTAATATGTCGTCGACATACAGACAAAGAATAACTCCTTCGCCCCCACCATAGCGATAGTACACGCACTTGTCACCATCGTTTACTACAAAGCCGACAACAGTTAATGTTCTTTTGAACTTCTCATGCCACTCCTTAGGAGCTTGTTTAAGGCCATATAAAGACTTTAATAACTTGCACACATTTCCTTCTTGACCAGGTACTACAAAACCATCTGGCTGATCCATGTAAATTTCCTCCTTCAACTCTCCATTGAGGAAAGCCGTCTTAACGTCCATTTGATGAACGAGAAGACCATGTGAGGCAGCCAGTGATAGTAGCACCCGAATTGTGGTCAGTCTAGCCACGGGTGAGTAAGTATCAAAGAAGTCTTCACCTTCTTTCTGGGTATAACCCTTGGCCACAAGCCGTGCCTTGTACTTTTCAATCGTACCATCAGGTCTAAGCTTCTTCTTGAACACCCACTTACATCCTACAGGTTTGCACCCATAAGGACGGTTAGTGATCTCCCAGGTACCATTAACTAAGATGGAATCCATCTCGCTACGTACAGCTTCCTTCAGTAGTCAGCATCAGGAGATGCATAGGCTTCTGAAATAGTCCTGGGTGTGTCATCCACGAGGTATACATTGAAATCATCACCAAAAGACTTTGCAGTCCTCTGTCTCTTACTCCTCACAGGAGTTCCATTGTTACCCTCAACAGGATTCTCAACGTGTTCCATCGCAATGGTGGGTTCAGGAATTACAGTGAATTCCTCACTAGATGGAGTAGGTATCTCCTGATTTGATGAACTCGACATATCCTTCATAGGAAATATGTCCTCAAAGAAAGTTGCATCATTTGATTCCATAATCGTACCAACATGCATGTCGGATACCTCAGATTTTATTATCAAAAATCTATAGCCGATGCTATGAAAAGCATAGCCCAGAAGAACACAATCCACGGTTTTTGGTCCAAGCTTGCGCTTCTTGGGAATTGGTATATTGACTTTCGCCAAACAACCCCAAGTACGTAGGTAAGAGAGTTTCAACCTTTTCCTTTCCCATTCCTCAAATGGAGTCATGGTCTTATGCTTTGTGGGAACTCGGTTTAGGACATGACACGCAGTCATTAGCGCCTCCCCCACCATTCCTTGGATAGACCCGAAGTGTCTAACATGGTGTTAACCATATCAGTTAGAGTTCGGTTCTTTCTTTCGGCTACCCCATTTGACTGGGGTGAGTAGGGAGGCGTCCTCTCATGGATTATACCATGTTCCGCACAAAACAGATCAAATTCATTGGAAAAATACTCTCCACCACGATCGGACCTAAGCCGTTTAATTTTTCGATCAAGTTGGTTCTCTGCCTCAGCTTTATAGTTTTTAAAGAAAGTCAAAGCCTCATCTTTTGATTTCAGAAGATACACATAACAATATCTAGTGGAGTCATCAATCAACGTCATGAAGTATCTCTTTCCACCTTTTGTCAACACGCCATTCATCTCACAAAGATCAGAATGTATAAGCTCTAGTGGCGCCAAGTCTCTTGCCTCTGCAGTCTTATGGGACTTGCGAGGTTGCTTAGCTTGCACACATACTTGGCACTTGGAGCCTTTGACAGTAGAGATTTTCGGAATTAAATTCATATTGGCTAACCGCGTCATGCAACCAAAGTTAATATGACAGAGTTGTGAATGCCAAATATCAGACTCATTATTGTGGCAAACATTATTAATAACTTTAGTGCAAATATCTGACAAAGATAGGCGGAACAAGCCTCCGCACTCATAGCCTTTTCCAAAAAATTATCCACACTTAGAAATTACAACTTCATTGGATTCAAAAACCAACTTAAAACCATCTCGACATAAACGGGAACCGCTAACGAGATTTTTATTGATGGACAGCACATGATGAACGTTCTTCAGACGCACGGTCTTCCCTGAAGTAAACTTCAGATCCACCGTACCAACACCTCGAACGATGGCATGTGACCCGTTCCCCATCAGCACGGGTGAAGTCCCTGTTGCCTGGTAAGAAGAAAACATGGAGGCGTCAGCACAAACATGTACATTGGCACCAGTGTCAATTAACCAATCAGGGGATTGAAATACTGAAAGGATGGTAGGAAAAATACCGTACCCTGATTCCTTCATATCAGTATCACCGATGACAACATTAGCGGACTTGCCGCTCTTCTCATGTTCGCGCTCCTCAAAGCGGTTAGGACACTTCGGAGCCCAGTGTTTAGGATCACCGCAGACATGGCAAAGTCCCTTCCCCTTCTTATGAGAATTCTTCTTGAAGTTGGTAGAATGTGATGGCTTGTTCTTTGTATCAAACTTGCCTTTGCCCTGAGTTTTGTTCTTATTGTTTTTGAACTTGTTGGGCTGGGAGTTCTTCTTCTATACCATGTGGGCACTAGAACCTTCCTCAGCAACTCGAGCACGTGTGTCCTTTGCTCTCGCCTTCTCTTCAACATCAAGAGTACCAATGAGATCCGCAACGGAAAACTCCTGTCTCTTGTGTTTCAGGGAAGTAGCAAAATTGTTCCACGAAGGTGGAAGCTTGGCAATGATGCCTCCGGCAACAAATTTGTCCGGCAACACACACTTGAAGTACTCAAGTTCTTTTGCGAGTGACTGTATCTCATGAGCCTGCTGTACAACAGGGCGCTCATCAGTCATCTTGTAGTCATAGAATTGCTCCATGACGTACAACTCGCTGCCGGCGTCCGAGGTACCAAACTTGGCCTCGAGCGCAGCCCACATGTCCTTGCCGTTGTCAAACGACATATACAATCCACAATGGAGTCATCAAGAACACTCAAAAGAGCGCCTTTAAAGAGGGTATCGATCTTCTCAAAAGCTTCCAGCTGTGCTGGATTAAGATCGCCCTCAGGCTTGCCCTTGGTGGCATCATAGCAGCCCATGGTCTGAAACCAGTAGACTGCTCTCGTGCGCCACCTCTTATATTGCGCCCCCTTAAAGGCATGCAGCTTCAGATGCGCAGCAAAACCACTCGGAGTAAATTGCCTATAATCAGGTTTTTGGATTGTTGGAAATATGAGCAAATTACTATGAGATTTAATCCGAATAAACAGAAGATAAATCATGACCACGGCAGCAGAGATTAAACTAATCATGCGAACTAGCATAGCAGATGAACATATCACATCTAGGGCACATACTAGAAGCATGAATTCTACCACGATCTCGAACAGGAAGGATAGAATCACATACGGTGCAGCGGGTGCAGCACCGCCGGCGTTGACGTTGTCGCCCATGTCGTCGAGGACAGGGTTGCCGAGGTCGGGGAAGAAGTCGTCGTTCGCGAAGTCGTCGCTGCCAGCAGTCGCGCGAGTGCGCTCCCCAAAAACCTGATCTCCCCTCTCCCGTACAGGATCACGAGAGGCGGGGTTCCAGAGGCCTGCTGTCCCTTCTCGCGGTGCACGCCGGAAGGAGGGATGGAGAAGACTTGCTTGGCGGCGCAATGATCTGGAACGGTGGTGAGAAACCATATGAAGCGGCGGCGGCTAGGGTAGACGTTTGCCTGACTATATAGTGCGGGCCGGGTAGGTCGTGGGAGTAAACCCCACGTCCGAGTCGTCACGATCCAAAAGAATCGGAAACGGTTCAGCAATTAACGCGTCCGTTAATTATTAATTAATGACTCATTAGTTTTCCCATGCAGCAAAAATATAGACAACGTGCATAGCTCTGTCCTCGGCTCGGCTCAATCCCGCAACCCGCGGCGCATCATGACGAGGCGTGGCGTGGCGAGGCGAGCGAGGAGGAGAAGCGCGCGTGTAGATCTCCTCTTCTCATGCTCATACAAATGGTAGAAGAGCTCACCTTATAAAGAGGTGCAACTCTCTCTCAACTTCTGGGGTGGGACTAAACTTTAGCCTTACTCACTCCACTCACATGTGTGCATGAATGGGCCAAGAGAATTTCAGAATTTTAGGTACGGGTGGTACCGCGGTCATAATTACTTTGACGCGCGATCCAAAAGGAAACGCAGCTTTGGGGTGAAGATGGTCCGTATGCGGAGTTTCGGGGTGGAGCAGCTTTGATCAACCATGTTGATGCTGTCGTGTAATTAATCACACGGAGAGGGCTCATGGCCCATGTGCACTTGAAGCTTATTAAGCCGGCCAGAGTGGTCATCTCGTCCTCTTAATGTTAGCCGTGTGTAAGTTAATCATGTTGTTAAGATTAGCCAAATACATGTGTGCAGTGGCTTTTTTAAGGTGAGGCGAACTCTTAAGGAAAAATCTTTTTGATGCAAACCAACATAGATAATGCTGTATATACCAAGAGTGCACAACATTATTTTCTTATGATCTTGACTAGTGATTCTTTGTTGTAAGTGGTTACTTTACTTTTTAAACTTGCCCTTTGATTTCTGAAATCCTCACATTTTTTACCTCTGCCCTTTGGCTTTGCTGGCACTTTCACCTTCATGTTCCTGTCCATCTGCTCCTTCTGGCCGCTGGCCTCATGTTGTCATGCGAGCCGCCGGAAAAGCTCCCCCGCCCCCACGCGCGTACAACACTCCTGCTGGTCGACATCTCCGCGTGCTCTCTTGCAGGCCCCGCACCTATGCGGGTAAGCGCCGGGCAAATATCAGGTGCTACCGGCTCTTAGGTGATATCAGGATATGGGCTCCTGGGCCGTTAGATCTCAGATCCGATGGCTTTCGAGATCTCCGTTGTCGTCGGATCTGAGATCCAACGGCTCCAAGGAGCCTATATCATAATATCGCATAAGGATCGGTAGCATCTGATATTTTCCCGCTAAGCTCCTTCTGACCGCCACCGCTAAGGGTTCATGTCGAGCGAGAGTCTGGTGCCTAGTGTGGTGTCCTGCATGGCCTGGACGAACGACTTGATCGAGTGAGGCTGCGAGGGCACAAGGTTGTTCGTGAATCGTGACCCAGTCTGTGGCGTGGCCTACTAGTTTTTTTATAGAATATACTGACGTCAACTGCTAGTTGCTATGGCCTAATAAGGAGTATAGAATTCATGGCCCACTAAAATGTTTCATCATGGTTTTTAGCAATCGACAGTTCCTATACGTATACCTAGTAAACAATCGCCAGAAATCAAGGTAGCGCGAGCACCTCACTGATACGCCTTCAACGTATCTATAATTTATGAAGTATCACTGTCATGTTTACAACAATTTTATATGGTTTTAGTATGATTTGATTGGAACTAACTCGGACTGACGCTGTTTTCAGCAGATCTACCATGGTGTAGTTTCTTTGTGCATAAATTAAAGTTCTCGGATTAGGCTGAAAATTTATGGTGTTTTTTTATGGGCCAAAAGAGACCCCCGAAGCACCGGAGCTGGGCCAGGAAGTGACCGAGGAGGCCACAAGCCAGGGGGCGCACCCTACCCCCAGGGAAGGGTGCTCCTGGCTTGTGGGCACCTCGGGCACCCCCTTGACGTGAGCCCGATGCAAAAAATTCTTATAAATACCCAAACCTCTGAAAAGAACCCTATATGAGAAGTTCCTCCGCCGCAAGCCTCTGTAGCCACGAAAAACCAATCGGGCCCCCGTTCTGTCACCTTGCCGGAGGGAGAAATCATCACCGGAGGCCATCTTCATCATCCCGACGGCCACCATGATGAGGAGGGAGTAGTTCACCCTCGGGGTTGAGGGTATGTACCAATAGCTATGTGTTTGATCTTTCTCTCTCTCATGTTCTTGACTTGACACGATCTTGATGTACCGCAAGCTTTGTTACTATAGTTGGATCATATGGTGTTTCCCCCTCTTTATCTTCTTATGCTGAATTGAGTCTTGCTCTTTGAGGTTTCGTGATGTTGGATTGAGTATTGGATTTGAGAACACTTGATGTATGTCTTGCGATGGGATATTTGTGGTGACAATGTGATGTTCTATTGATTCACTTGATGTATGTTTTGGCAATCAACTCGCGGATTTTCGAGGCGATATTGGGGTAATCTATGCATAAGGGTTGATGCACGTTTTCGTCCTATGTTCTTCAATAGAAACTTTGGAGTGATTCTTTGTTGCACGTCGAGAGATTGTTATATGATTCATTTTTGTTATCATTGTTGAGAGAATTTGCACTAGTGGAAGTATAAACCCTAGGCCTTGTTTTCAAGCATTGCAATACTGCTTTTGCTCACTTTTGTTACTAGTTACCTTGCTTTTTTATATTTTCATATTACAAAAACATATATCTACTATCCACATTACACTTGTATCACCATCTTTTCGCCGAACTAGTTCACCTATATAATTTACCATTGAATCGGGTGTGTTGGGGACACAAGAGACTCTTGTTATTTGGTTGCAGGGCTGTTTGAGAGAGACCATCTTCACCCTATGCCTCTCACGGATTGATAAACCTTAGATCATCCACATGAGGGAAAATTGCTATTGTCCTACAAAACTATGCGTTTGGAGACCCAACAAGAGTCTACAAGAAGAAGGTTGCGTAGTATACATCACCCACCTCGCCCTACCATGCCCTCCGTATGTGCCTGTGTGTTGTCATGGAACAATAAAACATAGCACATAAGGTACAATTGAAGTTGCTAACTGCTACTTCTTGAGCTTGTGTTGATTTTTTCCCTTAAAGAGGAAGGGGTGATGCGACAAAGTAGAGATAAGTATTTCCCTCAGTTTGAGAACCAAGGTACGTATCAATCCAGTAGGAGACAACGCACAAATCACCTAATACCTGCACAAACAATCAAACAACTTGCACCCAACATGATAAAGGGGTTGTTAATCCCTTCACGGTCACTTGCAAAAGTGAGATCTAATAGAGATAAATAAACGGTAAAGTAAATATTTTTGATTTATAGATGGGAAAGTAAAAGATTGCAAAATAGTAGATTGGAAACTAATATTGTAGATCAGAAACTTATATGATGGAAAATAGACCCGGGGGCCATAGGTTTCACTAGAGGCTTCTCTCAAGATAGAAAATAATACGGTGGGTGAACAAATTACTGTCCAACAATTGATAGAAAAGCGCAAAGTTATGACAATATCTAAGGCAATGATTATGAATATAGGCATCACGTCCGTGTCAAGTAGATCAAAACGATTCTACATCTACTACTATTACTCCACACATCGACCGACTCCTGCCCGCATCTAGAGTATTAAGTTCATGAAGAATAGAGTAACACATTAAGTAAGATGACATGATGTAGAGAAATTAACTCAAGAAATATTATGAAAACCCTATCTTTTTATCCTTGATGGCAACAATACAATACGTGCCTTGCCGCCCCTACTGTCACTGGGAAAGGACACTGTAACACCCATGATGTGGCTATATCTCCCACGTGTCGGGGCACGACTTAGAGGCATAGCCGCATGGTAGGCTTGTTGCAAGAGGGGTAATCTTCACACATCTCGTGTACTGAATAAGAAAGGGATAAAGAGTTGACTTACAATCACCACTTCACACAACACATAAATAATCCATACATCATCCAAGGTACAATCAAAGGTCTGACTACGGAACCAAAATAAAAGAAGACAACCCCAATTGCTAGATCCCCGATCGTCCCAACTGGGCTCCACTACTGATCGACAGGAAACGAAACAAGACAACGATCAAGATCTTCATCGAGCTCCCACTTGAGCTCGGTTGTGTCACCTGCACTGGTATCCTCGGCACCTGCAACTGTTTGGAAGTATCCGTGAGTCACGAGGATTCAGCAATCTCACACCCGCGAGATCAAGACTATTTAAGCTTATGGGTATGAAAGGGGTAGTAAGGTGGAGCTGCAGCAAGCACTAGCATATATGGTGGCTAACATACGCAAATAAGAGCGAGAAGAGAAGCAACGCAACGGTCGTGAACTAGAACTGATCAAGAAGTGATCCTGAAACTACTTACGTTCAAGCATAACAGAAGACCGTGTTCACTTCCCGGACTCCACCGAAAAGAGACCATCCCGGCTACACACGTGGTTGATTCATTTTAATTAAGTTAAGTGTTAAGTTCTCTACAACCGGATATTAACAAATTCCCATCTGCCACATAACCGCGGGCACGACTTTCGAAAGTTCAGACCCTGCAGATGTGTCCCAACTTAGCCCATCACAAGCTCTCACGGTCAAGGAAGGATATTCCTTCTCCCGAGAAGACCCGACCAGTCTCGGAATCTTGGTTACAAGACATTTCGACAATGGTAAAACAAGACCAGCAAGACCGCCCGCTGTGCCGACAAATCCTGATAGGAGCTGCACATATCTCGTTCTCAGGGCACACCGGATAAGCTAAGCGTACATGTACCAACATAACCCAAGTTGCCAAGGGACGGTCCCACACGGTGCTCTAGTTTGGACCAACACTCAGAGGAGCACTGGCCCGGGGGTTTAAAATAAAGATGACCCTCGGGAGCGCGACTCCCAAGGGAAAAAGGCTTAGGTGGCAAATGTTAAAACCAAGGTTGGGCCTTGCTGGAGGAGTTTTATTCAAAGCAAACTGTCAAGGGGTTTCCATAACACCCAACTGTGTAAGGAACGCAAAATCAAGGAACATAACACCGGTATGACGGAAACTAGGGCGGCAAGAGTGGAACAAAACACCAGGCATAAGGCCGAGCCTTCCACCCTTTACCAAGTATATAGATGCATTAAAGTAAATAAGATATAATAATGATATCCCAACAATATCCATGTTCCAACGTGGAACAAGCTTCAACTTCACCTGCAACTAGCAACGCTATAAGAGGGGTTAAGCAAAAGCGATAACATAGCCAAACAACGGTTTGCTAGAAAAGGTGGGTTAGAGGCTTGACATGGCAATATGGGAGGCATGATATAACAAGTGGCAGGTAGCGCGACAAAGTGATAGAACGAACAACTAGCCAGCAAAGATAGAAGTGATTTTGAGGGTATGGTCATCTTGCCTGCAATGAACTCAGAGTTGTCGAAAGCTTGATCCTCATAAGCGTACTCAACAGGTTCCTCGGTCATGTACTCGTCTCCCGGCTCTACCCAAAGCAAGAACACAAGCAAAGGACCAACAATCAATCACAGTGCAATGCACAAGCAACATGATTGAAAACATGGCATGATATGCAAGACATGATATGCAATGCATATGCGTGCTCCTGAAAGGAAAGAATGATCAAGGCATCAACTTGGCAAACCAAGTGTGCCGCTGGAAAGATGAGATGATTCCGGGTGAAATCGATATAAAGATCACCGGAAACGGGTGCACGGTTTGCAAATGGCAAGCAAAACAAGAATGACGCAAAACTGCGATTAACAACACGATGCCACCTAGGATGCAACAAGAGACTAAGCTACTGCACCCCAACATAGCAACAAAGCATATTGTTGGGGATATTACTACTGGACGTAAACTGGCTAGGAGTAGCCGGATTAGCTTTATGAAGATTAGAAGCCCATGAAGACGTAAGAATGATGGCGCTTTATGAAGGCCCAAGGCCCGGAGGCGAGTTAAGGCCTGTAGATGTAAACCGACCTAATTATGTAACTTGCATTGTAAGATAGGAAGTGTAGAGACCGAACCGGACACATCTATGATCCGGCTTCGGGACTCTGTAAACCGGTGGGCGTCAACCTATATATATATAAAGGGACGACCCGACAGCGGTTGAAGGACAACAGACAACAACTCGAGAGCCAGTCAAAGCAGATTCTCTCCCTGGTCATCGAAACCCTAGCAATACCAATCACAACTAGACGTAGGCTTTTACCTTCATCGAAGGGGCCGAACTAGTATAAAATCCCCGTGTCCCCTTGTCTGGTTTAACCCCTTTAAGCTAACCCATTGCGATGGCTCCATGACTAAGTCCTTTCACAAGGACATCTGCCGTGACAAACCCACGACAGTTGGTGCCCACCATGGGGCTATCGCACGGTGGTTTCGAGTTCTTAAAGGGCAGCTTTGATGGACTCAAGGGATACGCTGTGGGCTGGATGACGAAAAGTCGTCGCGGCAAGCTCTACATCGACAACACAGGATGGGGCCCCGAGGCCGATTCAATCGAATACGGGTACTGGATCCCCTTTGGTGGAATTCACGTCTTCATCGACAAGATTGGCAAACCGGGCCTTGAGCCAGACACCTGCACCGACATCATCGAGACGGCTCAGCGTGTAAGCCCTTCCCCGGTTCAGCCCGTGGCGAAGCATGTTTTCATAGGCATCATCCATGGAGCAGAATATGAGGACGGACCGGCATCCGATGGAGAAACCATTGTCTGCTCCGACGACGAGTCTTCTGGAGAGACTGAATCGCTCTATCAGTTGCAGCATGGCCGGATCGGTGGAGGCTTCGAGGGCAACAGTATTCCGGACTCCCCTGATCTGCCCAATCGGGCCGCTATCTTCATGGCCGGCACACAATCAGCACCCCACTCATCAACCGCTGCGGCGATGCTCTCCGGTTCAGCAACAGCCACGCCGGCAGGGGCAGGGGGCTCTGCGCCACATCCGGCTCAAGTTCTGTCTGACTTGTTCGATGCTTTGGCAACATTGATGGCCGCGGAGGTGGACGCAGCAGCCCGGGATCAGCACAACGCGGAGATCGCAAAGGTAAATGATCAGATAACCCAGGCTAAAGCGGATCTAGCGGCAGAGACCGCTAGGATGGCTATGGAACGGGCCGAGTTGGAAGCTCAAGCCTACTGGATTAGGATGGATCAGAACGCTTCAGAAGTCATGAGAAGAAGATACCGATCGCATCTCCCGTCGAGTTATGAGCCAAGAAATCTCTTCAATACACCAGGAGTAGGAACGAGTAACCAACCAATATTAAACCGGACGGAGGCGCCAGGAACAGGAGCGCCGGTTTAGCCACGCACGATGGACCCGCCTCGTCAGAACAACATTGTGCCACAGTATGTTCCAACACCTCCCGGGCATTACTCCAACCCGTTGGACAACATTGTGGCCGCTGCTTCACGATTGGCAGCCCTCCCAACCGACGGCGAATCACCAGTTGCAATTGAGGCACGACGGGCCAGGGATCTCCTTCAAACAGCCTAAACCAGCAGCAGGCGTATTCACACAACCGTGAGTGGATTCATTCCACCCCCCGTCCAAGCCGGAGCTACAGCAGGCACGTTGAGGATGAACCGGCCGTATCGTAATTCGCCGCGAAGGCACAACCCGGCAGGGGGAGGTGCTAATGCACAAGATGTGGTGGATCACGGTCGCGCACGTCGAGAGGCCGAGTTAGCAGCTTTACACAGAGCCCGTCAACCTACTCCGGTTCACCCTACCGCTTCAGTAGAGCCAGGTGTGGTATTCAGTTCCTTAGGGGTGCCGTGTCTTACCCTCGCTTTGCGTAATGTGAGACTGCCCAAGGATTTCAAAGGACCTCGTAAGGTACCCAATTATACCGCCGATCTGCAACCAGAAGCATGGGTTGAAAGCTATGAGATGGCAATGGAGATGTTAGATGTGGATGAAGCGGTATGTGGTAAGTACTTCACCATGATGTTGGAAGGAACAACTCGTACTTGGTTGAAGAGCTTACCAACTAACTCTGTCAGATCATGGGCCGAATTGAAGCATCGATTTATCCAGAACTTTAAAGATACTTGTAAGCAACCCATGTTAATTGTGGATCTGGCCGCTTGTGTCCAAGAGGATGGAGAGTCGACGACCCATTGGGTAAAGCGGGTCTCAGCTATTTTGCATTCATCAGATCGTATCAATGCAGATATCACAGTGCTAACGTTGGAGGGCAATTGCCGTTTTCTGCCGCTCAAACAGAAGTTAGGAAGGCTCAAACATCACTGCAATGATATGTCAATGCTTATGGCCGCTTTGGTTAAATACGCCGATTCAGATAATAGCAAAGACCCTGACTCAAAGGAGGACAAACCGGAGAAAGGGAAAAAGAACGGCAACACCAAGGGTTGGCAGCATAATCCGGCAGGCCATGGGAACAATGGTAAGCGCAAAGCCGACAATAGCTTGGACTTTGTCGCTAACACCAATGCTCTGGAGAATGGGCAACGCCGTAAGGGCAAGCAGGCCCCTAGGGACGGAGGTTCAGGCCCCAATTTGGAGCGCCTGTTAAATCAACCCTGTCCAAAGCATGGATCAAAGGAGAAGCCAGCATCGCATCTTTGGAAGGATTGTTATATCATGCGAGATTTCAAGAACTCCAATATGTTTCAGTACGATAATGGCCCGCCCAGCGGTTCAGGAGGTGGTTTCCATGGGCCGGGTTATGGAGGTGGCAGTTCCGGTTCAGGATTTCAGGGCAATCAAACCGGACACATCAATCAAGGGCACCAAGGCAACTAGGGAGGTTACAACCATCAAGGGAACCAGCAGCAGCAGCAGTCGGGCTATCAGAGCAATCCTAAGCAGTTAAATAGTGGGCAATATCATGTCTTCACCACTAGCTTGTGTAAGCGTGATCAGAAGCTTCACAAGAGGGCAGTAAACTCTGTTGAACCGGCAGTGCCTCGGTATTTGCGCTGGTCTGAGCAATCCATTTTATGGAGTAGAGAGGATCACCCACCCCAGGTTGACAATCCAGGTCATCTGTCCTTAGTGGTGGCCCCTCAAGTTGGGGGATATAGGTTCACTAAGGTACTCATGGATGGGGGAAGTAGTATCAACATTCTATATTACGATACCTTCCGTCGTATGGGGTTGACAGATAAGAATCTGAAACCGTCAAACACCGTTTTTCATGGTGTGGTGCCTGGTAAGTCTGCATATCCAGTGGGCAAGATAGCCTTAGAGGTGGCTTTTGGAGATGATCATGATTCAAGATCAAAAACATTGACTTTTGAGGTGGTGAAAATCAAAAGTCCGTATCACGCTTTGTTTGGGCGGCCGGCTTACGCTAAGTTCATGGCGAGGCCGTGTTATGTGTATTTGCAGCTTAAGATGCCAGGTCATAAGGGGACCATCACAGTACACGGGAGCAGGAAGATCGCTCTGGAATGTGATGAAGGTGATGCGGCTTATGCTGAGTCGGTTTGTGCCACGGAGGAGCTGAAGTTCTATAAGGACCAAGTTGATCCAGCATATGACTTCTTTGAAAAAGCCAACTACGGAACACGATCCGGCGTTGAAATTCAAATCGGCCACAAATACTAAGATGGTTGATTTTGTTCCTGGCGATTCATCCAAGCAGTTCAGCATCAGCGCTAACCTAGATCCCAAATAGGAAAGCGCACTCATCGAGTTCATCCGTGAGAATCGGGACATCTTTGCATGCAAACCGTCTAACATGCCAGGTGTACCGAGGGAACTCGCTGAGCACACACTTAACATTGACCCTAAGTTTAAACCGGTCCGACAGTTTCTCCGCCGCTTTAATGAAGAAAGGCGCAAGGCTATTGGTGAAGAGGTAGCTCGGTTGTTGGCCGCAGGGTTTATCGTGGAGGTCTTTCACCCGGAGTGGTTATCTAATCCGGTGCTGGTTCTTAAGAAAAACGACACTTGGCGTATGTGTGTGGATTACACAGACTTGAACAAGGCTTGCCCTGCAGACCCCTTTGCCCTCCCTCGTATTGATCAGATCATTGATGCCACGGCGGGTTGTGACCGTTTGTGTTTTCTGGACGCTTATTCTGGTTATCATCAGATCAAAATGGCAATAAGGACCTGGAGAAGACAGCTTTCATAACTCCCTTTGGAGCATTCTGCTATGTCTCCATGACCTTTGGGCTCAAGAGTGCCCAGGCAACTTATCAATGCTGTGTTCAGAATTGTCTTCATAAGCAGATTGGGCGCAATGTTCATGCATATGTGGATGATATTGTGATAAAGTCCAGGAAGGAGGAAACATTGATAGATGATTTGAGAGAAACCTTTGACAACCTCCGGGTTTACAAGATGATGCTCAATCCGGAAAAGTGTGTCTTTGGTGTACCGTTAGGCAAACTCTTGGGTTTTCTGGTGTCAAACAGAGGCATTGAGGCTAATCTGAAAAAAATCTCAGCGATTACATCTTTGGCTAAACCGGCGTGTATTAATGATGTTCAACGTTTAGCCGGCTGGATTGCGGCTTTGAGCCGGTTTATCAGTCGCCTTGGGGAGAAGGCTATTCCTTTATATCAGATGCTAAAGAAAATAGATGATTTTGTTTGGAGCGAGGCAGCTGATAAAGCGTTTGAGGATCTAAAAAGGCAGTTAGTTGAACCGCTTGTGCTTGCAGCCCTGATCGATAAAGAGCCGTTACTGCTGTATGTGGCTGCTAATGCCCAAGCTGTCAGCGTGGCTATTGTGGTGGAGCGCAAGGAAGCTGGAAAGGAGTATCTGGTTCAACGGCCGGTTTATTATATCAGTGAGGTACTCATTGAATCAAAGTAGAGGTATCCACATTGGCAGAAGCTGGTGTATGGAGTGTTTATGGCAAGCCGAAAGCTCAAACATTATTTTCAGGGTCATCCTATCACAGTGGTCAGTTCAGCCCCTCTGGGAGATATTATTCAAAACAGAGAAGCAACTGGCCGGATTGCTAAGTGGGCTATTGAGCTTGGACCTCACAGGCTCAAATACACACCTCGCACATCCATTAAATCCCAAGCACTTGTGGACTTCATCAATGACTGGACAGAGTTGCAGGCACCAGAGGAAAAGCTAGATAACACGTATTGGACTATTCATTTTGATGGATCCAGACAGTTGGAGGGCTCGGGGGCTGGAGTCATGCTAACTTCCCCGCGAGATGACATGTTTTGTTATGTCCTCTGTTTAATGTTCCCCTATACTAACAATGCAGCCGAGTACGAGGCCTTACTCCACGGTCTTCGGATGGCTAAGGAGATGAACTTAAGCCGGGTTAAGTGCTTTGGGGATTCAGATCTGATGTCTCAACAGGTGTCTGGCACTTGGGATTCTAAAGACCCACTCATGGTTGCATATCGACAAGAGGTGGACACAGTGGCTAGTCACTTCAAGGGTTATCAGGTGGACCATATAGACCGGAGAAAGAACGAAGCGGCGGACGCTTTAAGCCGCCTTGGTTCTCAGCATAAATCGGTCCCACCAAATTTCTTTCTTGACGTGCTGCATAATCCGTCGGTCAAGGTACCAACAGAAGAGGAATTGGCTATTCCTGATCCGGAGGCTCAATTGGTGGCAGCTTTGCATATCATACCGGATTGGACAATCCCATACCTGGCTTACATGAACCGGGGCGAATTACCGGAGGATGGAACCTCGGCCCGGCAGATAATCCGGCGTTCCAAGTCAATGACCATAGTCAATGGAGAGTTACATCGTTACAACGTTTCACGGGCAATTCAGCGTTGTGTCTCTCCTCAAGAGGGTTGTGAGATTTTGCGAGAAATCCATGAAGGGGATTGTGGTCACCACGTTGGTTCAAAGTCTTTGGTTGCTAAAGCTTTTCGCCACGGTTTTTATTGGTTAACAGCTCACGCTGATGCGGAGGACTTAGTCAAAAGATGTGACGGTTGTCAAAAATTCGCACGCCGTGCTCATATTCCGGCTTAGGAGTTGAGGATGATTCCAATAACGTGGCCGTTTGCGACTTGGGGGCTTGATATGGTTGGACCCTTTAAGCATTCCAAGGACAAAAAGACCCACTTATTAGTGGCAGTTGACAAATTCACCAAATGGGTGGAAGTAGAGCCAGTCAGTAAGTGTGATGCGGCCACGGCGGTTCAATTGATCAAAAAGGTGATATTCCAGTTTGGCTTTCCACACAGTATTATAACTGATAATGGCACTAATATGTCAAAGGGAGAGATGGAAGAATTTTGCCAACATGAGCACATGCGGCTTGATATAGCATCGGTGGCTCACCCCCAATCTAATGGTCAAGCAGAGAGGGCAAATCAAGAAATTTTGAGAGGTATTAAACCCCGACTTATGGTTCCTTTGAAGCGGACACCGGGTTGCTGGGTGGAGGAATTACCTTCTGTGTTATGGATCATCAACACCACACCTAACAGATCTACGGGTTACACACCTTTCTTCATGGTTTACGGAGTGGAGGCAGTTCTTCCTAGTGACATCCGTCACGACTCGCCCCATGTGGCAGCTTATGTTGAAGCTGATAATGAGAAGGCACGTCAGGACTCCTTGGACCTGTTAGATGAAGAGCGTGATCTTGCAGCAGCACGTTCAATGATTTATCAACAAGATCTCCGACGTTATCACAGCCGGCGGGTTAAGACCAAAACTTTTCAAGAGGGCGATCTGGTGCTCCGGCTCATCCAGGATCAGACTGACATGCACAAGCTATCCCCACCTTGGGAAGGACCTTTTGTGGTCAGCAAGAATCTGCACAATGGGTCATACTACCTCATTGATGTTTGAGAGCACAAAGACTCACGTAAATCGGAGGAGGAGACCAAGCGGCCGTGGAACATAGCTCTTCTTCGGCCTTACTATACTTGAGCCATAGGCTCTTCATATGTACATATTTATGATAATGTATATATTATATAATAAACCAGAGCCTCAAATAAAGCGGGGTCTCTGTTCTTTTTACATCATGTGTGTGCTTCCAAAAGTTTCTACTGACAAAGCGGGGTTTTGTTAAACCGGTCTCTTCAGCCGAACGGATACAAAAGAAAATCACTAGGGGGCTTGGTTATATCTGAACCATAGCCGGTTTGAAACCACAAAGGGATATCACTAGGGGGCTTGGTCATATCTGAACCATGGCTACACCTCTTGATTGGCGTAAGACCAACATGAATTTACTTCAGGGCCAAAGAGATTGCACAAAGCATAAGCTCAAACATGGGCATCCACTGAGCACAGCTCAAAAAGTTACTTGGGGGCTTTTTTGCAAAGCAATAAAGAGTTTGAAAGGACCCTTGTAATTGGCTATCAAGCCATGGCTTGGAAGCCTGGTGTATTCACCTAAAACCCCAGGTTAACCTGCCTTCATCAAGTAAGCCACTCCTATCCAGGTAATCCTGGTATGACCTGCCGAACGTTTGACAAGTCAATCTTATACAGACCCTGAACTTGTCAAAGTTAAAACGACAATTGGTTAATTGGAGGACCATCTTAAAAGGCTTTGTTAAATGGTTTAACTCAGCGGCCTGGCAGCCCATGAAAAGCCTCGATTTGGAGCCTGGCAGCTCATAAAAGCCTCGCATTTTTTTGAGTTCTATTTGCTAAGTTTTTCGCCTTTATTGAGGTTCCTAATATCTTCTGATAAACTGGTGTCCTTGACCCGGCTTGGCTTTCAACTACAAGTTGTCAGTTCATGATCAGTTTTAATTCGGAGTTCATTAACCCGGTCTGGTTTTGACTAACAAGTCGCCAGTGTTATAAAGAAACCCGGTGGTCATTATATTCCAGTACAGTTTATTATCATAATCCGGCAAAATAAGGATGGAGTTATCAATACTCCGGATTGGTGTTTACACCTTTACCATATAAGCAGTTGGTCAGCCAACGAGGATACTTTCAAGTTCTTGTATCCAGGAACACAACTCATCATGGGCTATGCATAAATAGATCCCAAAAAGTGGAGCAAGTTTTCACAAAGCGTCACAAAACATGCTCAATGGCATGACAGATAAAGGAGTTTTTGCTATCCTATTACAAGAAGCTTTAAAGTGGCTTCAATTGAATAATTGTTTTTAAGCATTGGCACATAATAGCTGGTAAACCGGCTGCCGGTTTAAGATGCTTCGTCCGGACGGTTTGACGGTTGAGGGTCATTTGGTGCAATCACTTCTTCTTCATCCCTTCCCAGACGCTGGAAATCAACCGTTGACCAATCGATTCCGGTTAAAACTTGAAACACGGCTTCTTCAAGGATAAGGCTGGAAGGGTTAATGTCAGGAGCATAAGTATGCTTACGGATTGGAGGCACAAGTTCTTCGACTTCATGGATTTCCGCAGGCTGTCTCTTCCCTTCAATGCCATAAGCCGGCTAGAAATGAGATAAATCTGTGTCTTCTGCCAGTTTGCTGGCTATTGGCCGCATTTCCTTTGTCAGCCTCCAGAGATCATCATTGTCGAAGTTTGCCGTCCTCCTTCACACCTGGATATCCTTTTATAATGTCATCCACTTCAAGGTCTGGAATCCATGCCTTGGCCCGGATTAGTGCGGTTAATGCTCCTGCTCTTGCAGCTGCTTTCTTCAGTTCGGTAATCCGGGCTGGTAGCATGGCTAGCTTCTCAAGAGTTTCTTTTATCAGTGACGGCGCCGGTTTATTGTAAGCCGCAGTGCAAATAGCACGCTAGGATCCAGAGTACAGCTGTTCAATCAAGGTATAAGCCGCTTTAAGCTTCATCCGCATATCAGCACCCAGATGAGCAATGCGAGTGCCTGTCATGGTTTAATATCAGCCAAACTGGTAAACAGCAAAGTCTCATGAATTGGACAAACAACATAAGGAGATACTTACCAAATACAGCGGATGTCATAGCGTTGATTTGCCGCTTCAAACCAGTTAATTCATCTACAACTGGCTTCAAGGCTGCTTCGGCATCCTCAGCTTTTTGGTTAAACCGGCCTTCTCGGTTTCCCAGTCAGCACGTTCCTTGTTAAAAGACTCCTTCAGCTTTTCCATCGCTGCCTGGGCTTTGGTCAGCTCCTCTTTGGCTTTCACAGCTTCTGCTTGTTGGGACTTCACGTTCTCTTGCAAATCAGCGGTTTGAGCATCTCTGTTGCTTAGCTCGGCCTGTAACAGTGAAGATATGTCAACAACAGGATATATATTTTCTAAGTACAAAGTGTATAACAAGTTATGCACTTGGTACTTGGGGGCTAATGCCTATTTGCTCTGATTCATTACATCTTTTATAAGTCTCCAGGACAATGCAAGCATTATCCTTGACACTTGGGGGCTAATGTACACCTGTTCAAAACGGACGCATGGATTAAAGACCCGGATTACCTCACAAAGCTAAACCGTCCTTTGGGGGCTACACTGAGGAAGGCTATATAATTACATTGGTAAAGTATTGGTTTGGGTTTTCACTAAGGACCTGACATTTTGGGGGTCAGTAGGAGAGGATTAAAGTGTTATAAAGACCCGGTTTAAGATTAACATCATAAAACGGCCCTTGGGGGCTACTTGGACTAGCATTTCAACTTTGGAATCAAGAAGTAAAGGGAAATGAATATACCTCATAGCGTCCCTTCATCAAGTTCACCAAACCGGCTTCATAGTCACGGTTTGAGTGCAGACGGTTTAAGAAACCGGAGTGAAGTTCTTCAGCACTGAGATGGGCATGGCTTGATAAGTCAGTACTCCATTTACCCTTTTCCCTAGCAGCATGCTCTTCTTTGGCACTATGTTGGGCCAAGATTACGGGATGGCCAGGAGAGCTGTGGCCCATGCCAGTAATGATAACATCATCTCCTTGGCCTTAAGTGGTTTTTGCGGGTGATGACGGAGTGTCAGTATGTAACACCCTCGATGCGACTATAGCTCCCACGTGTCGAGGCACGACTTAGAGACATAATCGCATTGAAGGCATATGTCGCAAGTGAGGTAATCTTCACACAACCCATGTAATACATAAGGGAAAAAGAGGTACATAGTTGGCTTACAATCGCCACTTCACACAATTACATGAATAAACATTACATCAATCAAATACACTCATGGTCCGACTACGGAACCAAAATAAAAGAAGAACCCCAAATGCGACAAAGGTCCCCGATCGACCCCAACTGGGCTCCACTACTGATCAACTAGAACGAAACAACACAAAGGATAAGATCTTCATCGAGCTCCTCCTGAGCTTGGTTACGTCATCTGCACGGACTCATCGGCACCTGCAAGCTGGTTTTGGAAGTATCTGTGAGCCACAGGGACTCAGCAATCTCGCACCCTCGCGATCAAGACTATTTAAGCTTATGGGTAAGGTAAAGGTATGAGGTGGAGCTGCAGCAAGCGACTAGCATATATGGTGGCTAACATACGCAAATGAGAGCGAGAAGAGAAGGCAAAGCACGGTCGATAAAAGTATGATCAAGAAGTGATCCTGGACTACCTACGGCAAGCATAACTCCAACAACCGTGTTCACTTCCCGGACTCCGCCGGAAAGAGACCATCACGGTTACACACGCTGTTGATTCATTTTAGTTAAGGTCAAGTTTAGGTTTTCTACAACTGGACGTTAACAAATTCCCATCTGCCCATAACCGCGGGCACGGCTTTCGAAAGTTCAATCCCTATAGGGGTGTCCCAACTTAGCCCATCACAAGCTCTCACGGTCAACGAAGGAATAGACCTCCACCCGAGACGTTCCGATCAGACTCGGTATCCCGGTACAACAAGACATTTCGACAGGGTAAAACTAAACCAGCAACACCGCCCGATGTGCCGACATCCTGATGGGAGCTGCACATATCTCGTTCTCAGGGCAACACCGGATGAGACATCCTACGAGTAAAACCAGCCCTCAAGTTTCCCCGAGGTGGCCCCGCAGTCTACTCAGTTTGGACCAACACTTAGACAAGCACTGGCCCGGGGGGGGGGGGGTTAAAATAAGATGACCCTCGGGATGCGCGACTCCCAAGGAAAAAAAGGCTGGGTGGCAAATGGTAAAACCAATGTTGGGCATTGCTGGAAAAGCTTTACTTAAGGCGAACTGTCAAGGGGTTCCCATTATAGCCCAACCGCGTAAGGGACGCAATATCCGGGAACATAACACCGATATGACGGAAACTAGGGCGGCAAGAGTGGAACAAAACACCAGGCATAAGGCCGAGCCTTCCACCCTTTACCAAGTATATAGATGCATTAATTAAATAAGATATATTGTGATATCCCAACAAGTAAACTTGTTCCCACAAGGAACAACATCTCCATGTTCCAACAAGAAACAACTTCAATCTTCACCTGCAACTAACAACGCTATAAGAGGGGCTGAGCGAAGCGGTAACATAGCCAATCAACGGTTTGCTAGGACAAGGTGGGTTAGAGGTTTAACATGGCAATTTGGGAGGCTGACAAGCAAATGGTAGGCATCGTAGCATTGGGATAGCAAAAGAGCGAGCAAACTAGCATAGCAAAGATAGTAGTGATTTCAAGGGTATGATCATCTTGCCTGAAATCCCGCAAGGAAGAAGAACGAGTCCATGAAGAAGATAAACGGACGTAGACGAACGGGTCCTCACAAACGCGACATTAACGGAACCAACCCGAAGAAGCAACACCGGAAAGAAGCAAACAATCATGGTAAACAACCATCACATAACCATGGCATGATGCACAATCAAGTATGATGCATGTCCGGTTTAATGAAGCATGGCATGGCGAGGTGCACAAGCAAACCTACAACTTAAATGGAGCTCAATATGCATCGGGATACATATTGACAAAACACCACATCAATTATTTAGTTTGATCTCGTTTATGTACCCAACAATATTAAATGTTGATTAACATGGCAAGAGGTGAAGCACAACAAAACTACCTATCTAGACAAGTTTAAATGAGGCCGGAAGCAACGAACAACAATTCCGGAAAATCCTCATATGCATAATTTAAGGTTTGGTACTGTTCTGCCCTAAACATTATTTTAGAGTTGTTAAACATGCAATATGAGTGCACCATGTTAAACTAGGCATTTTTCTACCCCATTTACATATAAAGTTTATTAAAATCGGAGTTACGGTTATTTAGTTATGAAATAAATCATTTTAACATGGCATAGGAGCAAAATTTAAACAAACAGCATTTTAGACATTTTAAACATGGATGAAAGTTGGATATTATTAATCTACACAAAATTTTAAGCAAGTTTCATATATAACTTATTTTAATCCGATGCACGGTTGTGAAGTTATTAAATGCATGAAGTTTAGGGGCTATTCTGCAAAACTGACGTTCCCTGGATAAAGCTAAAATTGCAGCCAGTGAAAAAAAAACATCAACGGGCCAAAATCTTCTGGCCCAACCGAAAAAAAAACACACGGAGGGGCGCTGGAGGGGCAGCTCACCCTGGGCCTGGCCCAGTCGGAGGAAGGCCGGGCTAGCAGGGGGCACGCTGGGCCGGCCTGCTTGGCTCGGTCGAAAGGGTCAACGCGCCTGGCCTCGCTCGTGCTCTGACGAAGCTGAAGAATGCAGGCGGCAGTGGGAAGGGCTCGAGGTCGGGGCATCGCGAGGCGACGACGCGGATCCGAGGAGTCCTGACGACGGGGAGCCGGTTCCCGGTAGGACCCAGGGCGCGTCCGGGTGGTCTGAAGGTCGAGGTCACCGTCGGGATCGGGCGTCCATGGTGGTTCTGCAGGGGGAAGGAGAGAGAGATGTGAGGCCTGTGAGAGAGAGGAGAAAAAGAAGGGTCACGGTGGCGCGCTACTCACCGGTGGCGAGGAAATGGCGTGGCGGGGGACTGATCTGGTGGTTGCCGGCGGCGCGACAGACGAGGACGGCGGGGTTCGGATCCGGCGGCCGGCGCGTTGGTCTGAAGCAGAGGAGGCAGCGACGTTCGAAGACACGGGCATCCGCGGCAATGCAGCATGAGGACGGCAGCGTCGAAGCCCGCGGTGGTCTCCATGGCGAGTCAAGGCGGGGCGCACTGCTGCTGGCCAGCGCGTGGACGAACTCTGGCTCCTGGTTCGAGTGGGGGCGCGAGAAAATCGGGGCGCCGTGGTGCTCTGCTCCCTGGCGAGCTCAAGCGAGGCAAAGGGGATCCACGGCGCAAAGAGAAACAGATCTGGGAGGATCCCGAGGTGGGATTTAAGTGTGGCGGCGGCGGCTAGGAGGATCCCTAGGGATCAGGGATTGGTCCGAAGATAGACTAGGGGTAGACTATATATACAGGAAAAGAGGGAAGTTGGATCATCCGATCGAAAACCTACGGACGAGAATAAATAGGCTCGGGACTCCAAATAAGAAAACGGTGACGTTTTGTAGACGTTTGGGGATGATCCGGATACAACGGTGGCGACTGCCCGGGTCGGGTCCGGGACAGCTTTTTGGACGCACGCGCGAGGGGTCGGTTGGAACTCGTGGGCTGTGCAGAAGGGCTCGAGCTGAGAGAAAAGAAGAGAGAGAGGCCCGGCGACTGTTTCCGGAGACCGAAAACGTCCGACATTTTGACCGTCTATAATGTCGCTATAGTTATCCGTTGGGGCGTCAAACGGACTCCGAACGCGATGAAACTTGGCAGGCGGTCTACTAACAACAAAACAACACTGCACACCAACTTTCAACCCATTCCGAGAACATTTTCCAGCCACTTATAAAATAATATTTCGGACGTGTCGCGGGCGCGTGCAAGTGTGTCTCGGCTCAGAACGGACAACAGAGAGAGCGAGGAGGCCGGGACGGATGCAAGTTTTAAAAACATGATGATGCAATGCACATGATGACATGATAAGATGCAACACGCAAGCAAATGACACGGCAACGACAACGAATAATTGAACGACACCTGGCACATCGGTCTCGGGGCGTTACACAGTACCTCTCACCGGACTAGCCCGGTTTGGAGCTGCCGGTTCAGTGTCAGGCACAGCAGGATCAGCTTCTGGTTGTTCACCAATATTTTGGCCTGGAAGGGTCGGTTCATCAAAGGTAGCTTCAGGATGAGGACCCTCCAGTTCACGAGTTTGGTCCGGTTCACCTATTTGCTCTTCTTCAAAAACCGCCTGGTCTTCTGACAGACTATTGACCCGAGCTTTCTTGCTGGGTCTGGCTTTGGCTCTGCAAACAAAATTACAAGAGGTTTAGCATCTTATTCAAGATTTGCAATGCATTTGAAGGAAGGGTTTGAATGCTTACCCAGCTACAGTCTTAAGAGGGGGGAGTTGGGTTGCTGTTGACTCGCCAGAAGATGAGGGAAGTGTCACCTGATAATTTGAATCAGACGGATTAAGAGGTTGTCTGAAATAACCTGCCTTGGGATAAGAATTGTCAGAAGTGGGAGAGACCTCAGACCGGCGCTTCCGAACCGGGATATTAGGTAAACCGGCCGAAGTGACATGTTGGCCACTGTGCCGGGTTGTCCGGCGAGCTTCATGCTGCTGCGTCTTCAAAATAAATGTTGGATCCAAGTAAGCAGGAGGATGAGAAAAGCTTACTTTCCGGATTGCTTGACGGGTTTTTTGTGTTGGCATAGAGTCTGAACCGGAGGAAAGGAGAATTACCTCTACATCATTAGCCTGGCTCCCTTCTACGTCCTCCTGATAAAGATCATTGTTAATGAGGTGCATGAAAAGGGAGCCAAGTGAGTCAAGTTCTACCTCAACTTCCGGATCATCTGCATCTTCATCAAGTTCCATGTTGATCCGGTCAGCCGTTTTCCGCTTTGAGGTACACTTGACGGCTTTGGTTTTGGGACGGGATGGCTTGGCCGCTTTATCTGCGGATTTCCGCTTCCAGAAGGGATCATCACCCTGTTGGTACACAAACCGAAGAAAGTTTAAAAGTTGAACAATTTAAAGATATCAAGATAAAAAGGAAGCATAGTGCTTACAGCAGGCGGTTTATTCTGAGTGTAGAAGGGGCTCAAGCCGGTTTGGCGACAGACTGATTCCGGTTCATTCAAAATTTTCTTGACGCTTTCAGTAACCTCTTCATCGGTTACCTGAATGTTGATGTGGCGTTGGGGGTCTTCTAAATCACCGGTGTACTCACACATTAAACTGGGGTGGCGGCTTAGTGGAAAGACGCTCCAAGATATCTAGCAACGCACAAAATCAATGCCTGTTAAACCGTTGGCCATAAAGGCTCGGAGCTTGGCGAGTTGAGGGGCATATTTGGCCCGTTCCACAGAACTCAAACGTTGCGGCATTGGACGAGTGTTGGAAAGCCGATGATCACAGTAGCCTGGAAGAGGGTTCTCATCTTCAGGAGAGGTATCTATGCAGTAGAACCAAGTCTGGTTCCATTCCTTAGGGTGGCCGTGCAGTTTGGCATGAGGGAATTCAACTTCCTTCCGCTTTTGAACAGAGACACCACCAAGCTCAGTGTTAGGACCGTTTACAAATTCTGTATGCCGGTTCAGATGAAAAAAGTCCCGGAACAGCTCGGCAGTTGGTTCTTCCTGTAAGTACACTTCACAGAAGACTTGGAAGTTGCATATATTGGACACAGAGTTGGGTCTGATATCTCGAGGATGGAGTTGGAAGCTGGCAAGCACATCTCGGTAAAATTTTGACCCTAGCGGTTTGAAACCACGACCTATGTGGTCGACAAAAACCACTACCTCACCCTGCCTCGGGGTTGGAGGATTCTCCGTTCCTGGAGCTCGCCATTTAATTTCAGTTTTCTTAGGCAAGGTGCCGATACTGACCATTTCGTTCAACTATTCCTCGGTGACCCGGGAACAAGCCCACTTGCAAGCGACAAACTGTTTGGCCATTATGAAACAAAAAGCTGGAAAAGAAATGCCGGTTTACAAATCATTTACGGTGGTATGCAAGATGCAGTGGAATAAAGATATATAGATATGTGAAGTTGCGTAAACCGGATACTAATACAATAATGAATGACAAGGTCATGTCAAGGGCATACATGTGTTGTTAAACCGGACTATTACAATCAATGTAAAGAAGGTTTGCCGGTTTACTAGGGGACTAATGGTATGAGATAGATTGTTTTTACAAGGGTAAACCACCTAGATGGTAAAGAGGATACAGATCTAAGGCGAAGAAGGGTTAAATAAGGTAAAAACAGGTTTCACAGATCACATGGGCATTTTGGATCCACCACAAGTCAGGAAAAGAAAAAGATTTAGACCTAAAAAAGTTGGTCCTGGAGCAGTTCATGACAGTACAGATCAAGGTTTTTTATGCGTATAAAGGCTTGATTTAAAACAACCAAGAAGGAGAGCACTAGAACTATCGCACGGAGCGTATCAAGCTTAAGGTCTACTGTTTAAGGACTGGCGAAGAACGAGAAAGGAACGTTGTGAACTTGTGGGAACCCTAATGGATCTAGAGATGAAGGAGGGAAGGACTTACTGCGGCCGCGGAAGCAGCGGAGGTGTGCTGCGGTGCTCTGGTACGAACAAGTTGATGCAGCGGCCGACGGTGAGGCAGAGGCGAGGCTTGACGATGGCGGCGGCGCTCGAGTGCGGAGACGTCGTGAGGAAGAAGAAGGGATGAAGAGGCAATAGAAAGAAAAGAATGGGGTCCTCCGCCTCTATTTATAAGGGTAAAGAGATAAGCGACAGGCGCGGGAATCGAGGAGCCCAAAAAATGGATAGATAATGAGATTGTTGCCTCGATTGTTGGATGCTCATTAATAAAGGGTATCTTCGGCTTTAATGAACAGGATGATGTCACCGCGGTTTACTACAAATCTGGAGGATGACGTCACGGCGGTTTACAAGATCTATGCAAAGATGAAAAGGGAGGAATTTTTCTAAGTATTAAAGATTGACATGAACAAGTTCAAACCAATCTAGGGCCTAATGTTGGGGATATTACTACTGGACGTAAACTGGCCAGGAGTAGCCGGATTAGCTTTATGAAGATTAGAAGCCCATGAAGACGTAAGAATGATGGCGCTTTATGAAGGCCCAAGGCCCGGAGGCGAGTTAAGGCCTGTAGATGTAAACCGACCTAATTATGTAACTTGCATTGTAAGATAGGAAGTGTAGAGCCGAACCGGACACATCTATGATCCGGCTTCAGGACTCTGTAAACCGGCGGGCGTCAACCTATATATATATATAAAGGGACGACCCGACAGCGATTGAAGGACAACAGACAACAACTCGAGAGCCAGTCAATGCGGATTCGCTCCCTGGTCATCGAAACCCTAGAATACCAATCACAACTAGACATAGGCTTTTACCTTCATCGAAGGGGCCAAACTAGTATAAACTCCTCGTGTCCCCTTGTCCGGTTTAACCCCTTTAAGCTAACCCGTTGCGATGGCTCCATGACTAAGTCCTTTCACAAGGACATCTGCCGTGACAAACCCACAACACATATGGCAGTGATGTAAAAGAGATGATTGACAAAACTTGAACACTGAGCTACGGCTAAATCACTCAAGAACAGGTTCAAACAAGCATGGTAAAAGTGCAAGAGATATCAGCTTCACATACTTGAGAAATTACTAACATGTCAAAAACAATATCAGGAAGCAATGTTTAGAGCAAGCAAACAACATGCTACAGGAACATATCATAGCAAACAAAGGCATGGCATGATTCTACTAAAGGCATAGATCAAAAGTCCCTTAGTGGTCATGAGGCAAAATGGCACAGAAGATATAATGGCACCTATGTAAACATAGCAAGTTTTATTAACAGTTTCAGACTTAGATGAAAAACAGAGCATGGCATTAACAAAATTATGATAGCAACTTTGCGAGCTCAAACCACTCACCACAGAGCATTGCATGACAATATAAGCATAGAAATAGCAATATGACATGTTCATGAAGCTAACCATGGCAAGAGCAAGTTCATAGGATGCACGGATCACTAGCAACAACCATGGAAAAATTGATTTAACATGTTAACATTCTGCCAGGAAAATTTTATAGCAAAAGTAGAGCAAGAAAAAGACATGCTAGAGCACTCCATAATTGCAAACAGGGGCATGGATGGATAGAGCATAACCACATGTTCAAAAGATCCTTACTGAAGTATCCCAAAATAAGCATGGATATTAATGTAGCATCAAGTTTACATGTCATCAAAATAACATCAGGAAAAGGACTTAACAAAATCCTAAGTCCCTGAAAATGGCAACATTGCGGAGGCTGCTTTGCATGCTTGTGATAGTCACCACATAGATCAAAAAAATACAAGACAAGCACCCCTGTAAATATGGCGTGTTGTAGATCAAAACACATGTAGACCTCAAGCTCATATGATGCACACATCAAATGCAACAAAAATGACAAAACCTCATGATCCGATAAGTACCAACAGTTAACATTTTATAGCACCCTATGAATGTAAATGCTTCTAACGTGATGAGATCATCGATACGAACGATTCGACATATCATATGCATGATTTGGATCAACGGTCATGGAGATATGGCAAGTCAAAGTAGGCATAAAAATATTACAGAAAAGGACTTAGAAGAATTTAACCTCGAGGGGAAAAAGTCAACGGCGGCGGATCTCGCCGGAGTCTCGCCGGAGATGACAGGGAAGACGGCCGGAACTGCAGGAAGTCGCCGGACTTGCCGTGGAGGTCGCCGGAGATGGATGGGGCCGCCGGATCCGTCCATTCCGGTGACCGAGAGGAGATGGGGCGGCGAGATCGACGCCGGTGTGCGGAGCTCAATGGTGCGGCGGCGGCAGTGGAGCGGTTGGCAGTGGCCTCCGGGGGCGATGCGCGGGACGAGCCTGCCTGGCACGCACGCGGGTGGAGGCGTGGGGCTCGGCGCAGAGCACGTCGGCGGGGCGCGATGTTACGATGGCGGCGGGGCGGCCGGTGACGAAGACGATGCAGGGGCGATGGCGGCGCTAGGGCAGCAGCGAACGGGCCAGGCGTCGGTGGTGCTAGGGCGGCGGTGGACGGGCCAGGCGGCGGTGGCGCGCGGGCTCGCGCGGGCCGTATGTGGGCCGCGCGGTGGTGGGAGGCGGCGGCGACAGGTGGCGGGTGCGGGTTGGAGGAGAGCAACGGCGGGGGTGATGTGACGCGATGTCATTGGTCGGAGTGATGCAGCCGGTGGACATGTCCGGCGCGGCGCGGACGCGTCCGGCGGCGTGAGGAGGAAGACTGTTAGGGTTACACCGCGAATTTCGGAGAGGGGCACATATTTATAGGTAGAGGGAGTTTGGAGTGTCCAAATGAGGTGTGGTTTTCGCCCACACGATCGTGATCCGACGACAGAGGACATGGAGATGGTTTAGATGGGTTATTGGGCTGTTTTGGAGGGGTGTTGGGCTGCAACCCAAAGAGGCTTTTGCGGTTACCCGATTAACCGTTCGGGCATCAAACGGCCTCCAAAAGGAATGAAATTTGACAGGAGGTCTACCGGTGATACACCAAGGCCAGTTGACAAATCTCAGCCCATTCCGTGAATGTTTTTGTCCCGCTCACGAAAAGAGACAAGAGGGGTCCGCCGGGTGCATGAGGGAGTGTCGGATTGTGAAACGGACAACGGGGAAAAAGCTCGGATGCATGAGACGCACACGAATGCAAACGCGATGCACATGATGACATGATATGAAATGCATGACATGAACAAAATGCACAACGAAGACAAAAACCCAACCACGAAGGGAATCTCATATCGCATCTCCGGAAAAGGCAAGAGTCGGAGTTACAAATATGGAAAGTTGCGTCCCGGGCGTTACAGACACCGCAAGATTGAAGCCAAAGCTAAGAACTTCTCCCATTGCAAGAAAAATCAATCTACTTGGCCAAACCAAACCGATGATTCAAAGAGAATTACGAAGATATAAAATCATGCATAAAATAATTCAGAGAGGATTCAAATAATATTCATAGATAAGCTGATCGTAAATCCATAATTCATCGGATCTCGACAAACACACCTGTTGGAGATATAGCTATTGGGTATAAACCGCCCAGGAGGGGCCGTGTTATACCACAAGCGGCTTACTATTGAAGGTGGCGAGTTATATGAGCCTGTGGAAGGCCCAAAGCCCAAAGGCTACTTAAGGCCCGACAAGTGTAAACCGCCATATGTGTATGACTTGTATTATAAGGCATGTATAGTTAGTCACCGAGCCAGACACGTTGTTTATGAGCCGGCCGGGACTCCGTGGGTCGCTGGGCGCCAACCTCTGTATATAAAGGGACGACCCGACGGCGGTTTAGGACAAGAAACAACAAGTCGAGAACTAGGTCAAGCATATTCACTCCCTGGTAATCGAAACCCTAGCAATACCACCATAAACTACATTAGGCCTTTACCTTCACCGCAAGGGGCCAAACCAGTATAAACTCTCTGTGTCCTTTGTCCCGTTTAACCCCTTTAAGCTAACCTAGCTGCGATGACTCTGCGACTAAGTCCTTCTGCTAGGACATCTGCCGCGACAATTCCACGACAGTTGGCGCCCACCGTGGGGCCAGCGCACGGTGGTTTCACGTTCTTGAAGGGCAGCTTCGAAGGGATCAAGGGATACACTGTGGGCCGGATGACCAAGAGTCGTCGCGGCAAGGTCTCCATCAACGATGCAAGCTGCGACCCCGAGTCCGGCTCAATCGAGTATGGGTACTAGGCCCCCTTCGATGGAATCCACGTCTTCATAGGCAAGATTGGTGAACCGGGCCCTGAGCGGGACATCTGCACCGACATCATCGAGACGGCTCAACGTGCATGGCCTGCCCGGGTTCAACCCGCCATGAAGCGTGCCTTTGTTGGTTTTATCCATGGGGCGGAAATTGAGGATGGATTTGTATCTGGCGGTGAGATGGCCATCTACTCTGATGGTGAGTCTTCCACAGGCGAGACCAACTCATTGTATCAACTTCAAGACGGCCGGCTTGGGGGCTATTTCGATGGTGACAGTATTCCGGACCCCTGCGAGCCGCCGAACAGGGTTGCGGTTTTCATGGCTGGTACACAACCGACACTTGGTTCATCAACCGCCGCGGCCATGACCTCTAGTTCGATGGCTGCGGCGGCGGCTGGTGCTGGTGGCTCTGCGCGCCCGCCGACTCAAGTTCTCACCGAATTATTAAAAGCACTGGCAACTTTGATGGGGGTGGAGGTAACCCCGGACAACCAATATCAGCACAAGGTGGATGTGGCTAAGTTACGAGATGAGATAGCTCAAGCCAAGGACACTATAAAAAAAAGACACATCCGTGACATTTTGGGCCGAACGAAAAAAATTCCTGTCATACTTATGACACTTCTATGGCGATAATTGTGACAAAACACGGTATCATCATAGATGTGGTGGGGTCCTACTTCTATGACAAAAAATCATGACAAAAAATGGGCTTTTCGTCTTGGGCGGGCCAGAGACGCGGCTGCATGACATTCTTTGGGCCATCCATGACGGAAAAAACCGTGGTAGAAGCGAGGGCGAGGAAAATATCGGGGTGTTCCTGGTTATGGTGGGTGGTCGGGGCCGAGTGATGCGCGTTTCTCTCGTACACACACACATGTGGGTGCGAGGCGTTGGGCTCTAACTGAACCCGAGCAATTGCACTGCAGGCTACGCGTTACCGAACCCGAGCGATCGATCGATGATTGTTAACTGAACCTGATCGAGGGATTCCTTCGCTACTACTGCTAACTGAAGCCGATCGATGCTGCCTCTGGATGAACAGTGAGCGTTGCTGGGGGAGGGGGGTTGTATGAATAGTTTCCGATGGGGGTGGATGAACAGGACCCCGTGGTGTTGCCTCTGGATGAATAGGACCCCAATCGATCGAGCCGGTTAGGGCTGGATGAACAGGACCCCATGGAGGGCTGGATGAACAGGACCACCCCGTGGAGGGCAGGATGAACAGTAGATGGTGGAGGGTTGGATGAACAGTAGCCCGTGGAGGGGTGGTTGAACAAGAGCCCGTGGAGATGGCTGGTTGAACAGTATCCGGTGGAGTAGCGCGCGGTGGAGGCTGGATGAACAGGAGCCCGTCGATGAACAGTCGCAGGTGGAGGCTGGAGGAGGTCGACGGTGGATGAACAGTAGCCCGTGGAGGCTGGAGGGGGTCGACGGTGGAGATGAACAGTATCCCGTGGATCCCCATTTTGCGGTACGCCACACCCCTCCCGATGAACAGGACCACCGTTTCGACCGTAGCGCTCCAACACAAGTCCGTTTCCTCTGTTTTGCGGTACGCCACACCCCTCCCGATCAACAGGACCCCCGTTTCGACCGTAGGAGGTCCGTTTCCTCCGTTTTGCGGTACGCCAGACCCCTCCCGATGAACATGATCCCGTTTCGACCGTGGCCGGTCGAACACAAGGTTGTTTCCTCCGTTCTGTGGTTCGCCAGGCCTCGTTTCCATCGGCTGTTCCGTCCAAGCCCTCCCGATGAACACGACGACGCATTCCGTTCCGACCCAGCCTGTTGGCTCCCCATGAACACGACGATGATGCTATTTCTCCGTTCCGACCCAGCCATGTACACGAGCCCTGGCCGTATGTATGTGCGAGTAGGCGTTCGAGACCCTGCCCGTATGTATGTACGTGGCCGTATTTTCTTTCTTGCACACTGGCCGCTGTACGTACGTGTACATGCTACATGCGCGCCTCTACTACGACACGTGCGCGCCTCTACACCGACCAGTATGTACGTATACGTTCGCGACCAGAATGACAACGCTACGTATGCTTTGACCAGGTGGGTCCCGACTGTCAGGCACTTCCTTGCATCCAAAGATGTAGCTGTTGGGTCCCAGCTGTCAAGGGGGCGAATCGTTTTTTTGCCCGGACGCACTTCCTTGCGTGCGAAGATGTAGCTAGTGGGTCCCAGCAGTCAGGGGAAACCTTTTTTCATGAAATACGGTGGCCCGTCCGGTGGGTCCCTGATGTCAGGTGGAGGAATAATTATTTTGCGTGTAATAAGGAGGCACTTCCTTGCTGTGGCCGTGGACCCAGCTGTCAGCCTCTCCACGTACAGTCCACGTCCGATGGAAGCTGTTCCTTGACCACTTTGACCACGCCGCGCCGAGAGCACCAGGGCGGTGGACGACGGCGAGGCCTAGGAAGGGGACGATGCGGAGCCGGGGAAGACGCGGCAGTGGAAGCCCGCGCAAAGAGGAGTACGAGGGTTCACTGGTTCGGCTGTGGTGTGAGGCTGCCGCCGCCGCAGGGCCTGGCTAGTGGTGGGAATAGTAGGGGGTGGTGAGGCCTCCGCGGCAGCACAGCCGGCCACGGGAGGCAGGAGCATGCGGCACGACCGGCGCTGCTTTGGGCGGCTGGAGCAAGAAGACCAGAGGTTGAAGAAGCACTACGGCTGTTGGATGGACATCGTACAGTCACTGGAGCTAGAATCGTTCATATTGACTAAGTTGACAAAGCACTCTGTCCCCGTCAACTTAGTAGGCCCACAAGTCAGCCTCCCACCAAGGTGGGTCCCAACCAACTGGGGGAGTATTCATTTTTTTGTGCGTAATAAGGAGGCACTTCCGGTGGGTCCGAGCTGACAGCGGGGGGGGGGGGGAACGTTTTTTTCACGCAATACGGTGGCCCGTTGCTACCTCTTGAGCTTGCGTTGGTTTTCCCCGAAGAGGAAGGGATGATGCATCAGAGTAGCGTAAGTATTTCCCTCAGTTTTGAGAACCAAGGTATCAATCCAGTAGGAGGCCACGCTCAAGTCCCTCGTACCTGCACAAAAGGATAGCTACTCGCAACCAACGCGATTAGGGGTTGTTAGTCCCTTCACGGTCACTTACGAGAGTGAGATCTGATAGATATAATATTTTTGGTATTTTTGGTATAAAGATGCAAAGTAAATAGTAAAAAGCAAAGTAAAAAGCAAAGCAAGATTAAAGTGATGGAGATTAATATGATGAGAATAGACCCGGGGGCCATAGGTTTCACTAGTGGCTTCTCTCAAGAGCATAAGTATTCTACGGTGGGTGAACAAATTACTATTGAGCAATTGACAGAATTGAGCATAGTTATGAGAATACCTAGGCATGATCATGTATATAGGCATCACGTCCATGACAAGTAGACCGAAACGATTCTGCATCTACTACTATTATTCCACTCATCGACCGCTATCCAGCATGCATCTAGAGTATTAAGTTAAAAACAGAGTAATGCCTTAAGCAACATGACATGATGTAGAGAGATAAATTCATGCAATATGAAATAAACCCCATCTTGTTATCCTCGATGGCAACGATACAATACGTGCCTTGCTGCCCCTTCTGTCACTGGGAAAGGACATTGCAAGATCGAACCCAAAGCTAAGCACTTCTCCCATGGCAAGAACTACCAATCTAGTTGGCCAAACCAAATGGATAATTCAAAGAGACTTGCAAAGATAACGAATCATACATAAAAGAATTCAGAGAAGATTCAAATATTATTCATAGATAGACTTGATCATAAACCCACAATTCGTCGGTCTCAACAAATACATCGCAAAAAGAAGATTACATCGAATAGATCTCCACAAGAGAGGGGGAGAACTTTGTATTGAGATCCAAAAAGAGAGAAGAAGCCATCTAGCTACTAACTATGGACCCGAAGGTCTGAGGTAAACTACTCACACTTCATTGGAGAGGCTATGGTGATGTAGAAGCCCTCCGTGATGATGGCCCTCTCTGGCAAAACTCCGGAACAGGCCCCAAGATGGGATCTCGTGGATACAGAAAGTTGCGGCGGTGGAATTAGGTTTTTGGCTCCTGTTCTGATCGTTTGGGGGTACGTAGGTATATATAGGAGGAAGGAGTACGTCGGTGGAGCTCCGAGGGGCCCACGAGGCAGGGGGCGCGCCCTAGGGGGGGGGGTGCCCCCACCCTCGTGACTGCCTCTTTGACTCCTTGGAGTAGGGTCCAAGTCTCTGGATCACGTTCGGTGAGAAAATCACGTTCCCGAAGGTTTCATTCCGTTTGGATTCCGTTTGATATTCCGTTTCTTCGAAACACTGAAATAGGCAAAAAAACAGCAATTCTGGGCTGGGCCTCCGGTTAATAGGTTAGTCCCAAAAATAATATAAAAGTGGAAAATAAAGCCCAATATAGTCCAAAACAGTAGATAATATAGCATGGAGCAATCAAAAATTATAGATACGTTGGAGACGTATCAGGCATCCCCAAGCTTAATTCCTGCTCGTCCTCGAGTAGGTAAATGATAAAAAGAGATTTTTTGATGCGGACTGCTACTTGGCATAATTTCAATGCAAATCTTCTTAATTGTGATATGAATATTCAGATTCGAAAGATTCAAGACAAAAGTTTATATTGACATAAAAATAATAATACTTCAAGCATACTAACAAAGCAATTATGTCTTTTCAAAATAACATGGCCAAAGAAAGTTATCCCTACAAAATCATATAGTCTGGCTATGCTCTATCTTCACCACACAAAGTATTTAAATCATGCACAACCCCGATGACAAGCCAAGCAATTGTTTCATACTCTAACTTTTTCAAAACTTTTTCAATCTTCACACAATACATGAGCGTGAGCCATGGATATAGCACTATAGGTGGAATAGAATGGTGGTTGTGGAGAAGAAAAAAAGGAGAAGATAGTCTCACATCAACTAGGCGTATCAAAGGGCTATGGAGATGCCCATTAGTAGATATCAATGTGAGTGAGTAGGGATTGCCATGCAATGGATGCACTAGATCTATAAGTATATGAAAGCTCAAAAAGAAACTAAGTGGGTGCATCCAACTTGCTTGCTCATGAAGACCTTGGGCAATTTGAGGAAGCCCATCATTGGAATATACAAGCCAAGTTCTATAATGTAAAATTCCCACTAGTATATGAAAGTGATAACATGAGAGACTCTCTACTATGAAGATCATGGTGCTACTTTGAAGCACAAGTGTGGTAAAAGGATAGTAACATTGTCCCTTCTCTCTTTTTCTCTCATCATTTTTTTTCGTTTTCTTTTTTTATTTGGGCCTTTTCTCTTTTTTATGGCCTCTTTTTATTTGGGCTTCTTTGGCCTCTTTTTTATTTATTTTTCGTTCGGAGTCTCATCCCGACTTATGGAGGAATCATAGTCTCCATCATTCTTTCCTCACTGGGACAATGCTCTAATAATGATGATCATCACACTTTTATTTTTCTTACAACTCAACAATTACAACTCGATACTTAGAACAAAATATGACTCTATATGAATGCCTCCGACGGTGTACCGGGATATGCAATATGACAATGATGAATGTGTCATGATAAACGGAACGGTGGAAAGTTGCATGACAATATATCTCAGAATGGCTATGGAAATGCCATAATAGGCAGGTATGGTGGATGTTTTGAGGAAGGTATATGGTAGGTTTATGATACCGACGAAAGGTGTGCGGTATTAGAGAGGCTAGCAAAGGTGGAAGGGTGAGAGTGCGTATAATCCATGGACTCAACATTAGTCATAAAGAACTAATATACTTATTGCAAAAATCTAGAAGTTATCAAAGCAAAGTATTACGCGCATGCTCCTAGGGGGATAGATTGGTAGGAAAAGATCATCGCTCGTCCCCGACCGCCACTCATAAGGAAGACAATCAATAAATAAATCATGCTCCGACTTCATCACATAACGGTTCACCATACGTGCATGCTACGGGAATTACAAACTTTAACACAAGTATTCTTTAAATTCACAACTACTCAACTAGCATGACTTTAATATTATCACCTCCATATCTCAAAACAATTATCATGCTTCAATCTTTTCTTAGTATTCAACACACTCAAAAGAAAGTTTCACAAATCTTGAATACCAAGCATATTATTATTAAGCAAATTACCATTCTATTAAGAGACTCTCAAAATAATTTAAGTGAAGCATGAGAGATCAATAGTTTCTTTCAAAACAAATCCACCACCGTGCTCTAAAAGATCTAAGTGAAGCACATAGAGCAAAATTATAATGCTCAAAAGATATAAGTGAAGCACATAGAGCAACACTACATAGCTCAAAAGATATAAGTGAAGCACATAGAGTATTCTATCAAATTTTAATTCTTGTACGGCTCTCTCAAAAGGTGTGTTCAGCAAGGATGATTGTGGCATACTAAGACACAAAGACACAAATAATACAAGATGCTCCAAGAAAAACACATATCATGTTGGTGAATAAAAATATAGCTCCAAGTAAATTACCGATGGAAGTGGACGAAAGAGGGGATGCCTTCCGGGGCATCCCCAAGCTTTGACTTTTTGGTGTCCTTGGATTATCTTGGGGGTGCCATGAGCATCCCCAAGATTAGTCTCTTGCCACTCCTTGTTCCATAATCCATCAAAAGAATTCACCCAAAACTTGAAAACTTCACAACACAAAACTTAAAGTAGAAAACTTGTGAGCTCCATTAGCGAAAGAAAACAAAAGACCACTTCAAGGTACTGTAATGAACTCATTCTTTATTTATATGGGTGTTAAACCTACTGTATTCCAACTTCTCTATGTATTATAAACTATTTTACTAGCCATAGATTCATCAAAATAAGCAAACAACACATGAAAAACAGAATCTGTCAAAAACAGAACAGGCTGTAGTAATCTGTAGCTAGCGCAAGATCTGGAACCCCAAAAATTCTAAAATAAATTTCTGGACTTGAGGAATTTATCTATTAATCATCTGCAAAAAGAATTAACTAAATAGCACTCTTAAAATAAAAATGACAGCAGTTATCGTGAGCGCTAAAGTTTCTGTTTTTTACAGCAAGTTCAACAAGACTTTCCCCAAGTCTTCCCAACGGTTCTACTTGGCACAAAAACTAATTAAACACAAAAAACACAACCAAAACAGAGGCTAAATAATTTATTTATTAAATAACAGCAAGGAAAAATATTGGGTTGTCTCCCAACAAGCGCTTTTCTTTAAAGCCTTATAGCTAGGCATTGGTAATTTTAATGATGCTCACAAGAAAGACAAGAATTGAAGCACAAAAGGAGCATCATAAAACATGTGACAAACACATCTAAGTCTAACATACTTCCTATGCATAGGCATCTTAAAGGCAAACAAATTATCATAGCAAGCAAAAACTATCATATGCAAGGAAGTGGAAAGAAACAATTGCAATCTCAACATAACGAGAGGTAATTTAGTAACATGAAAATTTGTAAAACCATATTTTCCTCTCTCATAGTAATTACATGTAGGATCATAAGCAAATTCAACAATATAGGTATCACAAAACATATTCTTAACAGGATCCACATGTATGCAAAGTTGGCACTCTTCCAAAATAGTGGGATTAACATTAACTAAAGTCATGACCTTTCCAAACCCACTTTTAATATTATTGCAAACATTATAATCAATCTCATATTCATCATGGGGTTTAAATAAATTTTCAAGATCAAAAGAAGAATCACCCCAATCATGATCGTTGCAACAAGTAGAGGACATAGTAAAACTAGCATCCCCAAGCTTAGGGTTTTGCATATTATTAGCACAATTGACATTCATAGAATTTATACTATCATCATTGCAATCATGATTTCTATTCAAAGATCTATCGTGAATCGCTTCATAAAGTAATTCATCACACTTTTCAGATTCACGAATTTCAAGCAAAACCTCATAAAGATAATCTAGTGCACAAAACTCACTAGCAATTGGTTCATCATAATTGGATCTCTTAAAAAGATTAGCAAGTGGATGAGGATCCATAGATCTTAGGTTCTCTGTTTAGTAATAAATAAACAACTATTCCAACCATACAAGCAAACAAGAAACGGGCAAAAGAGGCAAATAGAGAGGGAGGATAGAGAGAGAGGGCGAATAAAACGGCAAGGGTGAAGTGGGGGAGAGGAAAACGAGAGGCAAATGGCAAATAATGTAATGCGAGAGATAGGGATTGTGATGGGTACTTGGTATGTTGACTTTTTGCGTAGACTCCCTGGCAACGGTGCCAGAAATCCTTCTTGCTACCTCTTGAGCTTGCGCTGGTTTTCCCCGAAGAGGAAGGGATGATGCAGCAGAGTAGCGTAAGTATTTCCCTCAGTTTTTGAGAACCAAGGTATCAATCCAGTAGGAGGCCACGCTCAAGTCCCTCGTACCTGCACAAAACGGTAGCTACTCGCAACCAACGCGATTAGGGGTTGTCAGTCCCTTCACGGTCACTTACGAGAGTGAGATCTAATAGATATAATATTTTTGGTATTTTTGGTATAAAGATGCAAAGTAAAAAGTAAAAAGCAAAGCAAGATTAAAGTGATGGAGATTAATATGATGAGAATAGACCCGGGGGCCATAGGTTTCACTAGTGGCTTCTCTCAAGAGCATAAGTATTCTACGGTGGGTGAACAAATTACTGTTGAGCAATTGACATAATTGAGCATAGTTATGAGAATACCTAGGCATGATCATGTATATAGGCATCACGTCCGTGACAAGTAGACCGAAACGATTCTGCATCTACTACTATTACTCCACTCATCGACCGCTATCCAGCATGCATCTAGAGTATTAACTTAAAAACATAGTAACACCTTAAGCAAGATGACATGATGTAGAGAGATAAATTCGTGCAATATGAAATAAACCCCATCTTGTTATCCTCGATGGCAATGATACAATACGTGCCTTGCTGCCCCTTCTATCACTGGGAAAGGACACCGCAAGATCGAACCCAAAGCTAGGCACTTCTCCCATGGCAAGAACTACCAATCTAGTTGGCCAAACCAAATGGATAATTCAAAGAGACTTGCAAAGATAACCAATCATACATAAAAGAATTCAGAGAAGATTCAAATATTATTCATAGATAGACTTGATCATAAACCCACAATTCATCGGTCTCACCAAACACACCGCAAAAAGAAGATTACATCGAATAGATCTCCACAAGAGAGGGGGAGAACTTTGTATTGAGATCCAAAAAGAGATAAGAAGTCATCTAGCTACTAACTATGGACCTGAAGGTCTGAGGTAAACTACTCACACTTCATCGGAGAGGCTATGGTGATGTAGAAGCCCTTCGTGATGACGACCCTCTCCGGCGGAGCTCCAGAACAGGCCCCAAGATGGGATCTCGTGGATACAGAAAGTTGCGGTGGTGGAATTAGGTTTTTGGCTCCTGTTCTGATCGTTTGGGGGTATGTAGGTATATATAGGAGGAAGGAGTACGTCGATGGAGCTCCGAGGGGCCCACGAGGCAGGGGGCGCGCCCTAGGGGGGGGGGTGCCCCCACCCTCGTGACTGCCTCTTTGACTCCTTGGAGTAGGGTCCAAGTCTCTGGATCACGTTCGGTGAGAAAATCACGTTCCCGAAGGTTTCATTCCGTTTGGACTCCGTTTGATATTCCGTTTCTTCGAAACACTGAAATAGGCAAAAAACAGCAATTCTGGGCTGGGCCTCCGGTTAATAGGTTAGTCCCAAAAATAATATAAAAGTGGAAAATAAAGCCCAATATAGTCCAAAACAGTAGATAATATAGCATGGAGCAATCAAAAATTATAGATACATTGGAGACATATCACCCGTCCGGTGGGTCCCAGCAGTCAGGGGGGAAACGTTTTTTTCGTGAAATACCATGGCCCGTCCGGTGGGTCCCTGCTGTCAGATGGAGGAATCATTATTTTCCGCGTAATAAGGAGGCACTTCCTTGCTGCCATCGTGGACCCAGCTGTCAGCCTCTCCACATACAGTCCACGTCCGATGGAAGCCATTCCTTGACCATGTTGACTACGCCGCGCCGAGAGCACTTGGGCGGTGGACACTTGCGATGCCTAGGAAGGGGATGACGCGGAGCCGGGGAAGACGCGGCAGTGGAAGCCCGCACGGAGAGGAGTACGAGGGTTCACTGGTTCGGCTACGGTGTGAGGCTGCCGTGGCCGCAGAATAACAGGGGGTGTGGGTGAGTAGAGGGATGGCCTGGCCAGCGGTGGGAGTAGTAGGGGGCGGTGAGGCATCCGCGGCATCACAGCCGGCCACGGGAGGCAGGAGCACGCGACACGACCGGCGCTGCTTTGGGCGGCCGGAGCAAGAAGACCAGAGGTTGAAGAAGCACTACGGCCGTTGGATGGACATCGTACGGTCACTGCAGTTAGAATTGTTTATATTGACTAAGTTGACAAAGCCCTTGGTATGCGTCAACTTAGTAGGCCCACAGGTCAGCCTCCGAAACGGTGCACCCAGATGTCAAGGGGAGGAATCATTTTTTGGGCGGCTGAAGCAAGAATATCCGAGATTGAAGAAGAAGCACGACATCCGTTGGATGGACATCCAATGGCCACAGCTGTCAGAACCGTGTGTTGTTGACAAAGCCTTGCATACGCGTCAACTTAGTTTGTTTTTAGGGGACGCGTTAACTTAGAAGGCCCACAAGTGTGTGGCAGAGAACATATAGACCATTTGCGATTTGTAAGAATGTACACCCCATTTTCTAGCTAGGACAACGATTAATAATTTTAACCAACCGCTCAAAACAGAATTAAAAAAATCCCGTATTTTATGGGATCCGAAATATTTTTATCCAAAATTTCTAGTCAGATTAAATATAATTTCAAAATAAAGTTGTATTACGTTAAAATTCAACGAAATATTGCGCGCGCAACAAGTAATGAAATTAAAAATTTCAAATTCCAAAAATAATATATTTTTTAAACTAATTACGCGTTTGGTGCATTTTTTATAGTTACTGCCCAGTTATTATAATTACATGCCATTTATTATTTCTTAAAGTCCATTTTCTTGTTAAGCCTAATGCATACGCCCTAGGAAAGTTTGCAGCCCAGCGGGGCGGAGAATAATAAGTTGACCCGGATATTGTGTACAACTGTCGGCCCAGTTGCATTGCTGATGCTGAAAAAGGCCTATGTAGTATAGTACAACCTAACATGGCTACTCAGCCCACATTCAGCGACGCCGGAAAGGCCCAAACAAAGCTTCTGTACAACTTTTTGAAGTCACTAAGCTCAATTAATAACTTAAGAAAAAAGTTAGATTACAGTGGAACCTAATTAAAAGCTGTCACGAGCAAAGAAATAATTCAACGGGTCCCACTTGTGTGTGTGTGTGAGAGAGAGAGAGAGACCCATCGGTCGATGCTTGTAAATACATATTTCAGCCATATGCATTGCTGATGCTCAGTAAAAACTTATATAGTTGACACAATCATATAAAACATCATAGCACACTGAATTTGCATACAAAAATTTCACGCAGGCGTCACAATCAGGATGGAAGCAGTGGATCGCTACGGGTAGGGCTATGTTGAAACCAACGAACTCATACATAACGGTTCATCCCTTGAATGTTGTGCAAAGAAAACAGACAGGCAACACAATAAGTTCTGCTAGCACATTAAGTTGACGTACAACCCTTTCTAAAAAAAGTTCAGGTACAAAATTAGAACAGGTCACAATCAAATGTACTAGCACATCAGTGCTTCACACCCATAGCTCGGATTTAACTAGTATCTGACAAGATTCAGTTGTTACCTCAAATCAGAGCACATCAGGCAGCCAGCCCTGCCTCTTCTCCCAAAGAAGCAGTGGCCTCCGCCGCGCGATGGAGTAGGCCCTGTGCCATCCATCGTTCGGAGCAACACGGGGAAAGTCTGACGTTGACTCCTGTAATGGACGTCATCAACGAACCCTAGCACCAGCGGCGGCGGCAGGACTTCGATTGATGGATTGACCACTTCTTCGACATGCACGAACACTCGATACAGGTACATCCCTAACGTGGTCCATGTCAGCCTTGGTGGCGACGAATAGTACAACCCCGGTTGCTGCACCGGCATCTCAGCACCAATCACCTTCGGTATGGTGGACAGCTTATTCATCCATGCCATAATCGTCAGAGCACAGCTGTCTGGAGGAACAAACATACTTACGAGCTCAGCTCCAAGGTCGTTGATAAGCTCATTCATGGACTCGCTGTTCCAAGAACGTCGAGGCATGTCGTGGAAGGTAAGCTTTGTTAAAAACTCAAGCTCAGAGGGCACCGAGCCCCATCCTGGGTGCCACCGATCAAAGCTCACCAGCGCGCCATCGCAGAACAAATGCTGGGAAGATTCGAACACACGACTGCAGTCGAAAGTTGTCCAGAACTTGACGAAGAAATCAGCCGGTGGCGGACAGACTTCGACGAGCAAGTCACTTATTTGGATGCCGTGCGCAATGCTAAGAGCTTTGACAAGGTCGTCCGGAGAGACGGGAGGCCGGTCGCCGTTGATGGTTACCATTAGCACTTTGCCGGCAAACTGGTCGTCAAGCGCCGCCATGCCACTGTTGAGCGATAGCACGCATCGACCGAAGGCAGGACGGACCTCAGGATCTCCGGCTCGGAGATCCGTGTTGACCGGCGACATGATAGTGAGCTTGAGTATAGGGAGTACAGGAGGGGAATTTGGGGGAACTGGAGTAGGAATCGAGATTCCATAGGTGGGGGAGGGGCGGGAGATTGGGGATGAAAAGGTAGCTTGAATTTTGAACATGCGCCAATATGCTCTTGGTGCGCAAGCGCACGAAAACACCGGTGGCGCCCACATGTCGGCCTAAGAGTCCTTATTATTTCTCTTTTGGAGAGCCTGGCCTTTTTTTGAGGATCTTTTGAGAGCCCGGCCTGAGAGTCATAATTGACCTATTTGGCATTGCGTTACTACTCGACCCATATTCAACGACACCTCACTGGCCTAAAAAAGTGTACATCATCGAAAAGACACTGTGCTCAAATTATATAACTTGAAAGAAGGAGATACACTCTGAACACTGGAAATGGTGATGCCCTCATTTAGCCCACCAGTAGTTCGAGACAATAAACAATTCTAAACAACGATATATACAACATTCAAACACTGACTAGTGACTACTACTGACATAAACAACAAGACATGATAGTTCATAAGAAGTCTTGCTACACCACCAAAACGCACCCATCTGTAGCGCTCAGACTCTCGTGATCCAGACGAGAATGTCATTCTAAACAGAGGCAACTATTACATAGTAAGAGTGACATAGACGAGGATGACCAAATGATAAGGAATATGCATAACAAAAGAAATAACTACCCATCCGAAACAAGAAGCAAAGACAACAAAGTCATTCGAAGAGATGATCCAACACCATCATAATTTGCAGCCCCGCTTCAGCAACCAATGATTCGGAGACACCAGTACTCCACCCTTTCGACGCAACAACCCAATTACCTATCAACCTGAAGGCTTGAACCACATCACTGCCTGTCGTAATTGAGACATCCAAGGATCAAAGTTAATCCGGATGCCTTTGTCATTCTCACCTTCTTTTGGCTGCAGGCTGTATCGTTGACAATAAGGGGAGTTTGCTCCCGAACTCCTAGGGCTCGCCATGTAGACACAGTTTTCCATAGCAAACAGAGCCTCTCTGCCATCAAGGTCCTTGCCAACGGTGATATCCTGGTTAATCGGATAATTGAGTCTGAGAAACAGAGAGTGTGAACCAAGGCTGTTTACCCGCTGATGACCCACAAGTATAGGGGATCTATCGTAGTCCTTTCGATAAGTAAGAGTGTTGAACCCAATGAGGAGCAGAAGGAAATGATAAACGGTTTTCAGCAAGGTATTCTCTGCAAGCACTAAAATAAGTGGTAACAGATAGTTTTATGATAAGATAATTTGTAACGAGCAACAAGTAACAAAAGTAAATAAAGTGCAGCAAGGTGGCCCAATCCTTTTTGTAGCAAAGGACAAGCCTGGACAAACTCTTATATAAGGAAAAGCGCTCCCGAGGACACATGGGAATATCGTCAAGCTAGTTTTCATCACGCTCATATGATTCGCGTTCGGTACTTTGATGATTTGATATGTGGGTGGACCAGTGCTTGGGTGTTGTTCTTACTTGAACAAGCATCCCACTTATGATTAACCTCTATTGCAAGCATCCGCAACTACAACAAAAGTATTAAGGTAAACCTAACCATAGCATGAAACATATGGATCCAAATCAGCCCCTTACGAAGCAACGCATAAACTAGGGTTTAAGCTTCCGTCACTCTAGCAACCCATCATCTACTTATTACTTCCCAATGCCTTCCTCTAGGCCCAAATAATGGTGAAGTGTTATGTAGTCGACGTTCACATAACACCACTAGAGGCTAGACAACATACATCTCATCAAAATATCGAACAAATACCAAATTCACATGACTACTAATAGCAAGACTTCTCCCTTGTCCTCAGGAACAAACATAACTACTCACAAAGAATATTCATGTTCATAATCAGAGGGGTAATAATATGCATAAAGGATTTGAACATATGATCTTCCACCAATTAAACCAACTAGCATCAACTACAAGGAGTAATTAACACTACTAGCAACCTACTAGCACCAATCCCGGACTTGGAGACAAGAATTGGATACAAGAGATGAACTAGGGTTTTGAGATGAGATGGTGCTGATGAAGATGTTGATGGAGATTTCCCTCTCCCGATGAGAGGAGCATTGGTGATGATGATGGCGATGATTTCCCCCTCCGGGAGGGAAGTTTCTCCGGCAGAACAGCTCTGCTGGAGCTCTAGATTGGATCCGCCAAGGTTCCGCCTCGTGGCAGCGGAGTTTCATCCCGAAAGGTTGCTTCCTATTTTTTTCTTGACGAAAGACTTCATATAGGAGAAGATGGTCATCGGAGAGCCACCAGGGGGCCCACGAGATAGGGGGGCGCGCCCTAGGGGGGGCGCCCCCCACCCTCGTGAGCAGGGTGTGGGCCCCCTGGTCTTCATCTTTGGCGAGGATTTTTCATTATTTATTATAAGGTATTCTGTGGAGTTTCAGGACTTTTGGAGTTGTGCAGAATAGGTCTCTAATATTTTCTCCTTTTCCAGCCCAGAATTCCAGCTGCCGGCATTCTCCCTCCTTATGTAAACCTTGTAAAATAAGAGAGAATAGCCATAAGTATTGTGACATAATGTGAAATAACAGCCCATAATGCAATAAATATCGATATAAAAGCATGATGCAAAATGGACGTATCAACTCCCCCAAGCTTAGACCTTGCTTGTCCTCAAGCGAAAGCCGATAACAATAAATATGTCCCCATGTTTAGAGGTAGAGGCGTCGATAAAAATAAAATACGGACATGAGGGCATCATGATTATTCTCATAACAGCAACATATATAGATATTGTCATATGATTACTTATGTTCAAGTGATGATCTATTCACAATGCAAAAGTATGAATCAGAAACCTTATTGAGAACCAACAAACTATAACCTCAGTCATTGAAGCAATTGCAATTTATCATAACATCAGAAAGAGTCTATGTCAGAGCTAAAAAGCAAGTCCACATACTCAACTATCATCTAGTCCTTCATAATTGCTAACACTTGCGCAATACTTGTGGTTATGGAGTTTTAATCGGACACAAAGAAAGATAGGGGCTTATAGTTTCGCCCCACAACCTTTTACCTCAAGGGTAATGTCAACAATAATAACTCATGCCCCCTACATCCAATTAGATATATCTATCAGGATCTTTCCAACACACTGTGCTTGCCAAAGGATAAAATGTAAAAAGGAAAGGTGAAGATCACCATGACTCTTGCATAAGGTAGAAGATAATAATAAAAGATAGGCCCTTCGCAGAGGGAAGCAGAGGTTGCCATGCGCTTTTATGGTTGGATGTACAAAATCTTAATGCGAAAGAACGTCACTTTATATTGACCCTTGTGATATGAACCTTTATTATGCAGTCCGTCGCTTTTATTACTTCCACATCACAAGATCGTATAAAGCTTATTTCTCCCACACCAATCAATCATACATATTTAGAGAGGAATTTTTATTGCTTTGCATCGATGACAACTTACTTGAAGGATCTTATTCAATCCATAGGTAGATATGGTGGACTCTTATGGCAAGACTGGTTTAAGGGTATTTGGAAGCACAAGTAGTATCTCTACTTGGTGCTGAGAATTTGGCTAGCATGAGGGGGAAAGGCAAGCTCAACATGTTGGATGATCCATGACAACATACTTTATCTCAGATATAAGAAAACATAACCCATTACGTTGTCTTCCTTGTCCAACATCAACTCTTTAGCATGTCATATTTTGATGAGTGCTCCCAGTCATAAAAGATGTCAATAATAGTATATTTATATGTGAAACCTCTCTTTCCTTATTACTTCCTATTAATTGCAACGATGACCAAAGCTATGTTTGCCAACTCCCAACAACTTTTAATCATCACACTCTTTCTATGTGAAGTCATTACTATCAATAATATCAATATGAACTTTTGTTTCTTTTTATTCTTTTTCTCTTTTCTTTTATTCACCCAAGATCATAGCAAGAAAATCAAGCCCTTGACTCAACACTAATATTTATTATATAGCTCACGAACTCGATTACATAGAAGGATAATAAAGCAAAACTCATGACTAGATCATACTAAGAACTTTTATTCTACTAGATCAAAATATTACCAAAAGGATCGAACTAAGAAAAACGGTAAAGAAAAAAGTGATGGTGATACGATACCGGGGCACCTCCCCCAAGCTTGGCAGTTGCCAAGGGGAGTGCCCATACCCATGTGATTATATCTCCTTGGTTGGTGAAGAATGTGGAGGTGTTGTTGATGATGCGGGCTTGTCATCCATCTTCCAAGGCATAGGTTCACCATCATAGAAGGATGATCGAGTCTCCGGAATCCTCGAACCTGCAGCCAAACTCATTCTTTTGAATCTATATTCATACTCATAGTTTTGGTTTTGCAGGTCATAGATTTGGGCTTGGAGGTGCTCGATCTTCTCATGTAGCTTGAAGATGGCCTCCTCGGTGTTCTTGGCATCCGGCTTGTAGTTGTTAGTGAACTCCACGAGCATCATGTGGCTAGCGTTGATTCCACGCTCCACCATCCCCTGGCACTTGAAAACTTGTTGCTCCATTGCTTCGAGCCTCGCCTCCACGCTTCCGGTTCCCTTTGGTCCCTCAGCATCACGGATGTGCAGCAACCCATCACGCATCTCAATGGTTTGAGGGTGTTGCAGCACCTCCGCGAGGTAAGGGTTGATGACCTTCTCGAAGAACTTGTCCTTGGAAGCACTTGGGGACGTCATGATAACCTAGATCTGTCAGAAAAACAGCTCGAAACAAAAACAGGAGATTTTTGCGTGATACGGGAGTCAAAACCCCTGGGAGATTATATAACGATTTTTTACCGACCAAAATATGTATCGTGTACGAAAACGGAGTCCGGAGGGCACACGAGGAGCTCACGAGGTAGGGGGGCGCGCCCAGGGGGTAGGGCGCGCCCTCCACCCTCGTGGGGCCCTCGTGTCCTTCCCGGACCGCTACTTAATTTTCTATTTTTCTAAATATTCCAAAATGGAGAAATATTGCCTTAAAAATTGTTTTGGAGTCGGTTTGCTTACCGTACCACATACCTATTCCTTTTCGGAGTCTGAAACGTTCTGGAAAGTGTCCCTTATGTATTCCTCCGGGGTTACGGTTTCAATAATATTGGTTTCAACATTTATGGGATTACCTGAGATATAATGTTTGATTCTTTGACCGTTTACCACCTTCGGATTTGTGCCTTCGAAGTTGTTGATTTTTATGGCACCGAAACGATAGACCTCCTCGATAACATAGGGGCCTTCCCATTTAGAGAGAAGTTTTCCTGCAAAAAATCTTAAACAAGAGTTGTATAGCAATACATAATCACCTACATTAAACTCACGCTTTTGTATCCTTTTGTCATGCCATCTTTTAACCTTTTGTTTGAAGAACTTGGCATTTTCATAAGCTTGGGTTCTCCATTCATCAAGTGAGCTAATATCAAATAACCTCTTTTCACCGGCACGTTTGAAATCATAGTTGAGCTCTTTAATAGCCCAATATGCCTTATGTTCTAGTTTGAGAGGTAAGTGACATGCTTTTCCATATACCATTTTATACGGAGACATACCCATAGGATTTTTATATGCAGTTCTATAGGCCCATAATGCATCATCAAGTTTCTTGGACCAATTCTTTATAGACCTATTGACAGTCTTTTGCAAAATTAATTTGAGTTCTCTATTACTCAATTCTACTTGACCACTAGACTGTGGGTGATACGGAGATGCAATTCTATGATTGACGTCATATTTAGCAAGCATTTTATGGAAAGCGCCATGAATAAAATGTGAACCACCTGTCATTAAATATCTAGGGACTCCAAACCTCGGAAAAATATCTTCTTTAGGCATTTTAATAGAAGTGTTATGATCAGCACTACTAGTTGGAATAGCTTCTACCCACTTAGTAACGTAATCAACAGCAACTAAAATATGTGTATATCCATTAGAGGCAGGAAAAGGTCCCATATAATCAAAGCCCCAAACATCAAACGGTTCAATAACAAGTGAATAATTCATAGGAATTTCTTGACGTCTACTAATATTACCAATTCTTTGACATTCATCACAAGATAGGACAAACTTACGTGCATCCTTGAAGAGAGTAGGCCAATAAAAACTGGATTGCAATACCTTATGTGCAGTTCTATCTCCCACGTGGTGTCCTCCATAAGTTTCGGAGTGGCACTTGCGTAGGATCTGTTCCTGTTCATGCTCAGGTACACAACGTCTAATAACACCATCTACTCCTTCTTTATAAAGATGTGGGTCATCCCAAAAGTAATGTCTCAAATCATAGAAGAACTTTTTCTTTTGTTGGTATGTGAAGCTAGGTGGTATAAATTTAGCAACTATGTAATTAGCATAATCAGCATACCAAGGGGTACTACGAGAAGTACTTATGACATTTAATTGTTCATCAGGAAAGCTATCATCAATAGGTAGTGGGTCATCAAGAACATTCTCTAACCTAGATAAGTTGTCTGCAACGGGGTTCTCGGCTCCTTTTCTATCAACAATATGCAAATCAAATTCTTGTAGCAAGAGAACCCATCTAATAAGTCTAGGTTTAGCATCTTTCTTGTCCATAAGATATTTAATAGCAGCATGATCAGTGTGGATAGTTACTTTGGAATCAACAATATAAGGTCTGAACTTATCACAAGCAAATACAACTGCTAGAAGTTCTTTTTCAGTAGTAGCATAATTTCTTTGAGCATTGTCTAGAGTCTTACTAGCATAATGGATAACATTTAATTTCTTATCAACTCTTTTCCCTAGAACAACACCTACAGCATAATCGCTAGCATCACACATAATTTCAAAGGGTAAATTCCAATTAGGTGGCTGAACAATAGGTGCAGAGACTAATGCTTTATTAAGTATTTCAAATTCTTCTACACAATCATCATCAAAGAAAAATGGTATATCTTTTTGTAATAAATTAGTTAGAGGCCGAGAAATTTTTGAGAAGTCCTTAATGAACCTCTTGCAAAATCCAGCGTGACCAAGGAAACTTCTTATACCTTTGATGTCCTTGGGATATGGCATCTTTTCATAGCATCAACCTTGGCTTTATCAACTTCAATACCTCTTTCAGAAACTTTATGCCCCAAGACAATACCTTCATTAACCATAAAGTGGCACTTTTCCCAATTCAAGACAAGATTAGTTTCTTCACATCTCTGCAAAACTCGATCAAGATTGCTCAAGCAATCATCAAAAGAAGACCCATAGACGGAAAAGTCGTCCATGAAAACCTCACAAATCTTTTCACAAAAGTCAGAGAATATAGCCATCATGCATCTTTGAAAGGTAGCAGGTGCATTACATAAACCAAAAAGCATACGTCTATAAGCAAAAGTACCAAAAGGGCATGTAAAAGTAGTATTTGATTGATCTTTAGCCGACACATGTATTTGAGAGAAACCAGAATAACCATCTAGAAAGCAGTAATGTGTATGTTTGCATAATCTTTCTAGCATTTGATTGATAAAAGGTAAGGGGTAATGATCTTTCTTAGTAGCCTTATTTAATTTGCAGAAATGAATTACCATCCTATAACCTGTAATAATTCTTTGTGGAATCAATTCATCTTTATCATTAGGAACAACAGTAATACCTCCCTTCTTAGGGACACAATGAACAGGACTTACCCACTGACTATCAGCAACGGGATAAATTATACCTGCCTCCAGAAGCTTTAGTATTTCTTTTCTTACCACCTCTTTCATTTTAGGATTCAGACGTTATTGAGGATCACGAACTGGTTTGGCATCTGCTTCCAAATTTATTTTATGTTGACATAGAGTGGGACTAATGCCCTTAAGATCATCAAGAGTATATCCAATAGAAGCACGGTGCTTCTTCAGGGTTTTCAATAATCTTTCTTCTTCATGCTCTAAAAGGTTAGCACTAATAATAATAGGATATATCTTCTTCTCATCAAGATAAGCATATTTAAGATTATCAGGCAACAGTTTAAGCTCAAACACGGGATCACCCTTAGGTGGAGGAGGATCCCCTAGGATTTCAACAGGAAAATTGTGTTTCAGCATAGGTTCCTGTTTAAAGAATACTTCATCTATTTCCCTTCTTTCATTCATAAACATATCATTCTCATGGTCTAGCAAATATTGTTCTAAAGGATCATTAGGAGGTACGACAATAGAAGCAAGACCAATAATTTCATCATTACTAGGCAAGTCTTCTTCACGATGTTGTTTACTAAATTTAGAGAAATTAAACTCACGAGTCATATCATCCAAGCCAATAGTAACAACATTCTTTTCGCAGTCTATCCTAGCATTAACTGTATTCAAGAAGGGTCTACCAAATATAATGGGACAAAAGCTATCTTGTGGGGAATTAAGAACAAGAAAATCAGCAGGATATTTAGTTTTCCCGCACAAAACTTCAACATCTCTAACAATTCCCATTGCTGAAATAGTATCTCTATTAGCAAGTTTAATTGTGACATCAATATCTTCTAACTCAGTAGGTGCAATTTCATGCTTGATTTCTTTATACAAGTCATAAGGTATAACACTAGCACTAGCACCCATATCACATAAGCCATGATAACAATGATCTCCTATTTTAACAGAAATAACAGGCACGCCTACCATAGGTCTATGTTTATCTTTAGCACAAGGTTTAGCAATTCTAGCAGTTTCACCGCAGAACTGAATAACATGCCCATCAATATTATCAGACAAGAACTCTTTAACAATAGCAATATTAGGTTCAACTTTAACTTGCTCATGAGGTGTATATGTTTTAATATTGCTTTTACGAACCACAGTTGAAGCTTTAGCATGATAGTTTATTCTAACAGGGAAAGGTGGTTTCTCAACATAAGAAGTAGGAACAATAGGATCATTATAAGTGATAGTCTTTTCTTCAACTTTAATAGGTGCAGCTACTTTTACTTCTATGGGAGGATGATATTTAAACCACTTTTCCTTAGGGAGATCAACATAAGTAGCAAAAGATTCACAGAAAGAAGCTACTATCTCAGAATCAAGTCCATATTTAGTGCTAAACTTACGGAAAATATCGGTATCCATAAAAGATTTAACACAATCAAACTTAGGTGTCATACCTGACTCCTTACCATTGTCGAGGTCCCAATATTCAGAGTTGCGTTTAATTCTATCCAATAAATCCCATCTAAATCCAATAGTCTTCATCATAAAAGAGCCAGCACAAGAAGTATCGAGCATGGTGCGATTATTTTTAGAAAGCCGAGCATAATTTTTTTGAAGAATTGTTTCTCTTGGGAGCTCATGATTGGGGCATGAATATAACATTGATTTAAGCCTCCCCCAAGCTTGAGCGATGCTTTCTCCTTCGCGAGGCCAAAAATTATATATATAATTGCGATCACGATGAACAAGATGCATAGGGTAATACTTTTGATGAAATTCCAATTTCAATCTTCTATAGTTCCATGATCTCATATCATCACATAGCCTATACCATACCAATGCGTCTCCCTTCAAAGATAAAGGGAAGACCTTCTTCTTAGCAACATCATCGAGTATACCTGCAAGCTTAAATAATCCACAAACTTTATCCACATATATTAGGTGTTCATCAGGATGTTTTGTTCCATCTCCTGTAAAAGGATTAGCTAGCAGTTTTTCTATCATACTCGAAGGATACTCATAAGGAATTTCATTTTCATATTCATTTTCAATAGGTTCAGTAGGTTGAGGAGCAATTCTTTGCTCTACTGATCGGGGTGAAGATACCCCAAACAAGCCCCTCAGAGGATTACTTTCCATAGTAACAAGTGATAGTAAATTTCAGCACACTATATAAATTTTTCCTTACCAAATTCCACCTACCAAAGGCGCTTCACTCCTTGGCAATGGCACCAGAAAAGAGTCTTGATGACCCACAAGTAACAAAAGTAAATAAAGTGCAGCAAGGTGGCCCAATCCTTTTTGTAGCAAAGGACAAGCCTGGACAAACTCTTATATAAGGAAAAGCGCTCCCGAGGACACATGGGAATATCGTCAAGCTAGTTTTCATCACGCTCATATGATTCGCGTTCGGTACTTTGATAATTTGATATGTGGGTGGACCAGTGCTTGGGTGTTGTTCTTACTTGAACAAGCATCCCACTTATGATTAACCTCTATTGCAAGCATCCGCAACTACAACAAAAGTATTAAGGTAAACCTAACCATAGCATGAAACATATGGATCCAAATCAGCCCCTTACGAAGCAACGCATAAACTAGGGTTTAAGCTTCCGTCACTCTAGCAACCCATCATCTACTTATTACTTCCCAATGCCTTCCTCTAGGCCCAAATAATGGTGAAGTGTTATGTAGTCGACGTTCACATAACACCGCTATAGTCTAGACAACATACATCTCATCAAAATATCGAACGAATACCAAATTCACATGACTACTAATAGCAAGACTTCTTCCTTGTCCTCAGGAACAAACGTAACTACTCACAAAGAATATTCATGTTCATAATCAGAGGGGTAATAATATGCATAAAGGATTTGAACATATGATCTTCCACCAATTAAACCAACTAGCATCAACTACAAGGAGTAATTAACACTACTAGCAACCTACTAGCACCAATCCTGGACTTGGAGACAAGAATTGGATACAAGAGATGAACTAGGGTTTTGAGATGAGATGGTGCTGATGAAGATGTTGATGGAGGTTGCCCTCTCCCGATGAGAGGAGCGTTGGTGATGACGATGGCGATGATTTCCCCCTCCGGGAGGGAAGTTTCCCCGGCAGAACAGCTCTGCCGGAGCTCTAGATTGGATCCGCCAAGGTTCCGCCTCGTGGCGGCGGAGTTTCGTCCCGAAAGGTTGCTTCCTATTTTTTCTCGACGAAGGACTTCATATAGGAGAAGATGGTCATCGGAGAGCCACCAGGGGGCCCACGAGGTAGGGGGGCGCGCCCTAGGGGGGGCCCCCCACCCTCGTGAGCAGGGTGTGGGCCCCTGGTCTTCATCTTTGGCGAGGATTTTTCATTATTTATTATAAGGTATTCCGTGGAGTTTCAGGACTTTTGGAGTTGTGCAGAATAGGTCTCTAATATTTTCTCCTTTTCCAGCCCAGAATTCCAGCTGCCGGCATTCTCCCTCCTTATGTAAACCTTGTAAAATAAGAGAGAATAGCCATAAGTATTGTGACATAATGTGAAATAACAGCCCATAATGCAATAAATATCAATATAAAAGCATGATGCAAAATGGACGTATCACCCGCCTCCAACTAAAAAATCCCGAAGGCCCCAACAAGCTGGTATCCTGGTCATAGACGTAACAGCCACTGTCTGGATACTCACGTATTTCACGGTGCTTGTATATAGTGGGGTTTTTGCAATATAACTTTGCCGGCTCATGTGTCCGAATGATCATCAGTCTTTTACCGTCGTCTGATCGAGCGAGGAACCAATTGTGCTTCCCTATTTTTGGCAAAGGTGGTGTGATTACAAAGGGAAGTAACTGTAGGGACACTACATCATATCAAAAAGGACATGCATTGTTAATTTAAGATCAGCATTGTTCAGAGTATGAGTAGGATAATGCAAGAAACAACATTGATATGTCCCTGTTGGAACTGGGAGGAAAATACATGGAAATGTATACTGGGTTCAAAAATATAGAAGTGCCATGCATGGTTATACTCATGTTATCTCGCAATCGATTCTTCACAGGAAACTACCATGTCATGCATGTTATGGAATCATGTTCTGTCCTCACAAACAAATTCTTCAAGCTAACTAATAGACCATGCATTGTTATATACTCGTGTTCTGTGGGCAAATTTTTTGTGAGGATATTATTCTAGCCATTGATTGCTGAAGGGCGAATATAGGTATGTACACATGGTAAGCATTACATGATTTCACTACTTCCAAATATAGAGTTCCCCATATGCACATTTACTTCCCTAATGTATGGTTAGATTAAACCAACAGTGTGGTGTATGTTTCTACATCATGAAAATGAGGAAACCAACATGGCCATTGATACACACTCATCTTTAGTAGTAGTATATAGATTACTGTAAAATAAGGAGAATATCCATATATTCCTAACCGTTTGATTATTCAGGGGTACAAATTGGTTGTAATGACATGATCACAATCGCATGAATTAACTCATTCCAAATATAGTTGATTTTTGGCGTCTCTAATACATTGCCATAGTTTTACTCAAATTCTGCTCAAACAGGGATATGCCAATCATCACAAAAAGTTCAAACAGTGTCATGGCGTCATCATTAACATGAGACGGAAACAACTTACACACGCCGTCCCAGCAATACGTGGTGTCATATGCTTTGTCGATCGCGTAGATGATGCCATTGTGTTCAATAGCATCACAGAAGTGTGTATCACCTTTGACGATGATCCACTGCGAGCTGAGTTGTCTCCAGCTAAAGAAGGCACTGGCATAAAGATAGGCGAGTCCGCGGTCGAACAAGGCAATTAGCTTGAAGTCTGCGTAATTCGCATGTCGTGTGGGCACTTGGCAGATTACAATCTTCTGCAGAACATGGTCCGTCCAACTGACCTGGTAATCTAGATGACTAGGACCGCGATGGTAAAACTCTATATAATCCAACGGAGGAAGGATAATCTCATGGGAGGTCTGGAAGTTCATGGGCACCAACTTTTTACCGTCTTCTTTGAAGGCAGCCATCCAGTGGGAGTTCATGCTGACCCAGTACATACCTGCCAAGAAGTTTTGGGCGATGGTGATCGGATCGAAGTCGAGGGAAATGATGTACGGCGACCCACTACATACCTGCATAGAAGTTTCGGCTAATGGAGATTAGATTGAAGTCGAGGGGCATCATGTACGCCTCCGTATCATGGTGGGCCAATCTCGCAAGACTAGATAGCAGCAAGCAGGGTGTCTTAAAAAGCTTTGGCCTCGCTTCGATAATGGCTGTGTGCATGCCCCTCGAGCATGCAGCCAGCCGCAGGGCGCTCAACATATCCATACACGAACAACATAGGTCAAGGACGTCACTGGGGAGATTGCTCCAATCGTGTCTCATATGGATTCTACGTGGTTCACGTTCGGCCATGGTGGAGTTTGGAAGGTGGGGTTTTGGGGGGCTTGATTTACGGGGGAGAAGGCTGTCGGTGCTGGAGCGGCTAGGGAGGGAATGAAGGAAATATGCCCTAGAGGCAATAATAAAGTTATTATTTATTTCCTTATTTCATGATAAATGTTTATTATTCATGCTAGAATTGTATTACCGGAAACATAATACATGTGTGAATACATAGACAAACATAGTGTCACTAGTATGCCTCTACTTGACTAGCTCATTGGTCAAAGATGGTTAAGTTTCCTAACCATAGACATGAGTTGTTATTTGATCAATGGGATCACATCATTAGTAGAATGATGTGATTGACTTGACCCATTTTGTTAGCTTAGCACTTGATCGTTTGTTTACTGCTATTGCTTTCTTCATGACTTATACATGTTCTTATGACTATGAGATTATGCAACTCCCGAATATCGGAGGAACACTTTGTGTGCTACCAAACGTCACAACGTAATTGGGTGATTATAAAGCTGCTCTACAGGTGTCTCCGATGGTACTTGTTGAGTTGGCATAGATCAAGATTAGGATTTGTCACTCCGATTATCGGAGAGGTATTTCTGGGCCCTCTCGGTAATACACATCACTATAAGCCTTGCAAGCATGATAACTAATGAGTTAGTTACGGGATGATATATTACGGAACGAGTAAAGAGACTTTACGGTAATGAGATTGAACTAGGTATTGGATACCGACGATCGAATCTCGGGCAAGTAACATACCGATGACAAAGAGAACAACGTATAGTGTTGTGCGGTTTGACCGATAAAGATCTTTGTAGAATATGTAGGAACTAATATGAGCATCCAGGTTCTGCTATTGGTTATTGACTGGAGACGTGTATCGGTCATGTCTACATAGTTCTCGAACCCATAGGGTCCGCACGCTTAAAGTTCTGTGACGATAGGTTTTATGAGTTTATATGTTTTGATGTACCGAAGGTAGTTCAGAGTCCCGAATTTGATCACGGACATGATGAGGAGTCTTGAAATGGTCGAGACATAAATATTGATATATTGGAAGCCTACATTTGGACATCGGAATAGTTCCGGGTGAAATCGGGATTTTACCGGAGTACCTAATGGGTTACCGGAACCCCTCGGGGGCTAACGGGCCTTGTTGGGCCATAAGGGAAAGAGAGAGGGGCCGGCCTAGGGCAGGCAACACGCCCCTTCTCCATGTCCGAATTGGACTAGGAGAAGGGGGCGGTGCCCCCCTTTCCTTCTCTTTCTCTCCCTGCCTTTCCCCCTCCTAGTAGGGGTAGGAAAGGGAGGAATCCTACTCCTACTAGGAGGAGGATTCCTCCTCCTAGGCGCACCAACAAGGGCCGGGTGGCCTCCCCCTTGCTCCTTTATATACAGGGGCAGGGGGCCACCTCTAGACACACAAGTTGATCACAAAGATCTCTCCCAGCCGTGTGCGGTGCCCCCTCCACCATAGTCCACCTCGGTCATACTATAGCGGTGTTTAGGCGAAGCCCTGCTGCGGTAACTTCATCAACATCATCACCACGCCGTCGTGGTGACGAAACTCTTCCACGAGCTCTACTGGATCATGAGTTCGTGGGGCGTCACCGAGCTGAACGTGTGCTGAACGCGGAGGTGCCGTACGTTCGGTACTGAGGATCGGTCGATCATGAAGACGTACGACTACATCAACCGCGTTGTCATAACGCTTCCGCTTAACGGTCTACGAGGGTACGTGGACAATACCCTCCCTTCTCGTTGCTATGCATCACCATGATCCTGTGTGTGCGTAGGAGAATTTTTGAAATTACTATGTCCCCCAATAGGGAATAGTGGTACTGGGGGAGGCGAGCGAGGCGAGGGTATGCGGGGGCACAGTGAGATAATGAAGAGTGACCTCAGGATCTCCGGTGAGACGGAGATGGAGATGGAGTGGTGCTAGGGGAGAGGGAGACGAGGCGAGGCATGCTATATAGCAGCGGTGATAGTGACTGCACAGTGCACAAGGTGAGGCTGACTTTGGTAACCCGGACACGCCGCCTGGACTGGTGTCACCTCAGGCGCAGGGTCATGTCACTTCACTGTGAGGACCGGATGAATAATAGTATTTTGACCATCAAGTGTACCACAATTGTACTACTACTACTACTAGTAGTAGTAGGAGTAGTAGGTGTTGGGGAACGTAGTAATTTCAAAAAATTTCCTATGCACACGCAAGATCATGGTGATGCATAGCAACGAGAGGGGAGAGTGTGATCTACGTACCCTTGTAGATCGACAACGGAAGCGTTAACTTGGTTGATGTAGTCGTATGTCTTCACGGCCCGACCGATCAAGCACCGAAACTACGGCACCTCCGAGTTCTAGCACACGTTCAGCTCGATGACGATCCCCGGACTCCGATCCAGCAAAGTGTCGGGGAAGAGTTCCGTCAGCACGACGGCGTGGTGACGATCTTGATGTACTACTGTTGCAGGGCTTCGCCTAAGCACCGCTACAATATTATCGAGGACTATGGTGGAAGGGGGCACCGCACACGACTAAGAATATGATCACGTGGATCAACTTGTGTCCTTAGGGGTGCCCCTTGCCTCCGTATATAAAGGTTCAAAGGGGGGGGGGGCGGCCAGCCAAGAGGAGGCGCGCCAGGAGGAGTCCTACTCCCTCCGGGAGTAGGCCTCCCCCTTTCCTAGTTGGAATAGGATTCGCGGAGGGGGGGAAAGAGGAGAGAGAGGAGGAAGGGGGGCCGGCCCCCTCTCCTTGTCCTATTCGGACCAAGGGGGGAGGGGCGCGCGGCCCATCTCTGGCCACCTCTCCTCTATTCCACTAAGGCCCACTAAGGCCCATATACCTCCTGGGGGGGGGTTCCGGCAACCTCCCGGTAATCCGGTAAAATCCCGATTTCACCCGGAACACTTCCGATATCCAAACATAGGCTTCCAATATATCAATCTTTATGTCTCGACCATTTCGAGACTCCTCGTCATGTCCGTGATCACATCCGGGACTCCGAACAACCTTCGGTACATCAAAACGCATAAACTCATAATATAACTGTCATCGAAACCTTAAGCGTGCGGACCCTACGGGTTCGAGAACAATGTAGACATGACCGAGACACGTCTCCGGTAAATAACCAATAGCGGGACCTGGATGCCCATATTGGTTCCTACATATTCTACGAAGATCTTTTATCGGTTAGACCGCATAACACCATACGTTGTTCCCTTTGTCATCGGTATGTTACTTGCCCGAGATTTGATCGTCGGTATCCTATACCTAGTTCAATCTCGTTACCGGCAAGTCTCTTTACTCGTTCTGTAATACATCATCCCGCAACTAACTCATTAGTAGCAATGCTTGCAAGGCTTGAGTGATGTGCATTACCGAGAGGGCCCAGAGATACCTCTCCGACAATCGGAGTGACAAATCCTAATCTCGAAATACGCCAACCCAACATGTACCTTTGGAGACACCTGTAGAGCTCCTTTATAATCACCCAATTACGTTGTGACGTTTGGTAGCACACAAATGTTCCTCTGGAAAACGGGAGTTGCATAATCTCATAGTCATAGGAACATGTATAAGTCATGAAGAAAGCAATAGCAACATACTAAACGATCGGGTGCTAAGCTAATGGAATGGGTCATGTCAATCAGATCATTCAACTAATGATGTGATCCCGTTAATCAAATAACAACTCTTTGTCCATGGTTAGGAAACATAACCATCTTTGATTAACGAGCTAGTCAAGTAGAGGCATGCTAGTGACACTCTGTTTGTCTATGTATTCACACATGTATTATGTTTCTGGTTAATACAATTCTGGCATGAATAATAAACTTTTATCATGATATAAGGAAATAAATAATAACTTTATTATTGCCTCTAGGGCATATTTTCTTCAGTCTCCCACTTGCACTAGAGTCAATAATCTAGATTACACAGTAATGATTCTAACACCCATGGAGCCTTGGTGCTGATCATGTTTTGCTCGTGGAAGAGGCTTAGTCAACGGGTCTGCAACATTTAGATCCGTATGTATCTTGCAAATCTCTATGTCTCCCACCTGGACTAGATCCCGGATGGAATTGAAGCGTCTCTTGATGTGCCTGGTTCTCTTGTGAAATCTGGATTCCTTCGCCAAGGCAATTGCACCAGTATTGTCACAAAAGATTTTCATTGGACCCGATGCACTAGGTATGACACCTAGATCGGATATGAACTCCTTCATCCAGACTCCTTCATTCGCTACTTCTGAAGCAGCTATGTATTCCGCTTCACACGTAGATCCCGCCACGACGCTTTGTTTAGAACTGCACCAACTGACAGCTCCACCGTTTAATGTAAACACGTATCCGGTTTGCGATTTAGAATCGTCCGGATCAGTGTCAAAGCTTGCATCAACGTAACCGTTTACGATGAGCTCTTTGTCACCTCCATATACGAGAAACATATCCTTAGTCCTTTTCAGGTACTTCAGGATGTTCTTGACCGCTGTCCAGTGATCCACTCCTGGATTACTTTAGTACCTCCCTGCTAGACTTATAGCAAGGCACACATCAGGTCTGGTACACAGCATTGCTTACATGATAGAGCCAATGGCTGAAGCATAGGGAACATCTTTCATTTTCTCTCTATCTTCTGCAGTGGTCGGGCATTGAGTCTGACTCAACTTCACACCTTGTAACACAGGCAAGAACCCTTTCTTTGCTTGATCCATTTTGAACTTCTTCAAAATCTTGTCAAGGTATGTGCTTTGTGAAAGTCCAATTAAACGTCTTGATCTATCTATATAGATCTTTATGCCTAATATGTAAGCAGCTTCACCGAGGTCTTTCATTGAAAAACTCTTATTCAAGTATCCCTTTATGCTATCCAGAAATTCTATATCATTTCCAATCAGTAATATGTCATCCACATATAATATCAGAAATGCTACAGAGCTCCCACTCACTTTCTTGTAAATACAGGCTTCTCCAAAAGTCTGTATAAAACCAAATGCTTTGATCAACTATCAAAGCGTTTATTCCATTTCCAAGAGGCTTGCACCAGTCCATAAATGAATCGCTGGAGCTTGCACACTTTGTTAGCTCCCTTTGGATCGACAAAACCTTCCGGTTGCATCATATACAACTCTTCTTCCAGAAATCCATTCAGGAATGCAGTTTTGACATCCATCTGCCAAATTTCATAATCATAAAATGCGGCAATTGCTAACATGATTCGGACAGACTTAAGCATCGCTACGGGTGAGAAGGTCTCATCGTAGTCAACCCCTTGAACTTGCCGAAACCCTTTTGTGACAAGTCGAGCTTTGTAGAAAGTAATATTACCGTCGGCATCAGTCTTCTTCTTGAAGATCCATTTATTCTCAATTGCTTGCCGATCATTGGGCAAGTCAACCAAAGTCCACACTTTGTTCTCATACATGGATCCCATCTCAGATTTCATGGCTTCAAGCCATTTTGCGGAATCTGGGCTTACCATCGCTTCTTCATAGTTCATAGGTTCATCATGATCTAGTAGCATGACTTCCAGAACTGGATTACCGTACCACTCTGGCACGGATCTCACTCTGGTTGATCTACGAGGTTCAGTAGTATCTTGTTCTGAAGTTTCATGATCATTATCATTAGCTTCCTCACTAATTGGTGTAGGTGTCACAGAAACAGTTTTCTGTGATGCACTACTTTCCAATAAGGGAGCAGGTACAGTTACCTCATCAAGTTCTACTTTCCTCCCACTCACTTATTTCGAGAGAAACTCCTTCTCCAGAAAGTTTCCGAACTTAGCAACAAAAATCTTGCCTTCGGATCTGTGATAGAAGGTGTATCCAATAATCTCCTTTGGATATCCTATGAAGACACATTTCTCCGATTTGGGTTCGAGCTTATCAGGTTGAAGCTTTTTCACATAAGCATCGCAGCCCCAGACTTTCAGAAACGACAAATTTGGTTTCTTGCCAAACCATAGTTCATAAGGCGTCGTCTCAACGGATTTTGATGGTGCCCTATTTAACGTGAATGCGGCCGTCTCCAAAGCATAACCCCAAAACGATAGCGGTAAATTAGTAAGAGACATCATAGATCGCACCATATCTAGTAAAGTACAATTACGACGTTCGAACACACCATTACGCTGTGGTGTTCCGGGTGGCGTGAGTTGCGAAACTATTCCGCATTGTTTCAAATGTACACCAAACTTGTAACTCAAATATTCTCCTTCACGATCAGATCGTAGAAACTTTATTTTCTTGTTACGATGATTTTCAACTTCACTCTGAAATTCTTTGAACTTTTCAAACGTTTCAGACTTATGTTTCATTAAGTAGATATATCCATATCTGCTTAAGTCATCTGTGAAGGTGAGAAAATAACGATATCCGCCACGAACCTCAATATTCATCGGACCACATACATCAGTATGTATGATTTCCAACAAATCTGTTGCTCTCTCCATAGTACCGGAGAACGGCGTTTTAGTCATCTTACCCATGAGGCACGGTTCGCAAGTACCAAGTGATTCATAATCAAGTGGTTCCAAAAGTCCATCAGTATGGAGTTTCTTCATGCGCTTTACACCGATTTGACCTAAACGGCAGTGCCATAAATAAGTTGCACTATCTTTATCAACTCTGCATCTTTTCGCTTCTACATTATGAATATGTGTGTTACTACTATCGATATTCAATAAGAATAGACCACTCTTCAAGGGTGCATGACCATAAAAGATATTACTCATATAAATAGAACAACCATTATTCTCTGATTTAAATGAATAACCGTCTCGCATCAAACAAGATCCAGATATAATGTTCATGCTTAACGCTGGCACCAAATAACAATTATTTAGGTCTAATATTAATCCTGAAGGTAGATGTAGAGGTAGCGTGCCGACCGCGATCACATCGACTTTGGAACCGTTTCCCACGCGCATCGTCACCTCGTCCTTAGCCAATCTTCGCTTAATTCGTAGTCCCTGTTTTGAGTTGCAAATATTAGCAACAAAACCAGTATCAAATACCCAGGTGCTACTGCGAGCATTAGTAAGGTACACATCAATAACATGTATATCACTTATAACTTTGTTCACCTTGCCATCCTTCTTATCCGCCAAATACTTGGGGCAGTTCCGCTTCCAGTGACCAGTTTGCTTGTAGTAGAAGCACTCAGTTTCAGGCTTAGGTCCAGACTTGGGTTTCTTCTCTTGAGCAGCAACTTGCTTGCTGTTCTTCTTGAAGTTCCCCTTCTTCTTCCCTTTGCCCTTTTTCTTGAAACTAGTGGTCTTGTTGACCATCAACACTTGATGCTCCTTTTTGCTTTCTACCTCCGCAGCTTTCAGCATTGCGAAGAGCTCGGGAATAGTCTTATTCATCCCTTGCATATTATAGTTCATCACGAAGCTCTTGTAGCTTGGTGGCAGTGATTGGAGAATTCTGTCAATGACGCACTCATCTGGAAGATTAACTCCCATTTGAATCAAGTGATTATTATACCCAGACATTTTGAGTATATGCTCACTGACAAAACTGTTCTCCTCCATCTTGCAGCTATAGAACTTATTGGAGACTTCATATCTCTCAATTCGGGCATTTGCTTGAAATATTAACTTCAACTCCTGGAACATCTCATATGCTCCATGACGTTCAAAACGTCGTTGAAGTCCCGGTTCTAAGCCGTAAAGCATGGCACACTGAACTATCGAGTAGTCATCAGCTCTGCTCTGCCAGACGTTCACAACATCTGGTGTTGCTCCAGTAGCAGGCCTGGCACCCAGCGGTGCTTCCAATACGTAATTCTTCTGTGCAGCAATGAGGATAATCCTCAAGTTACGGACCCAGTCCATGTAATTGCTACCATCATCTTTCAACTTTGCTTTCTCAAGGAACGCATTAAAATTCAATGGAACAACAGCACGAGCCATTTATCTACAATCATACATAAACAAGCAGTATACTATCAGGTACTAAGTTCATGATAAATTTAGGTTCAATTAATCATATTACTTAAAGAACTCCCACTTAGATAGATATCCCTCTAATCCTCTAAGTGATTACGTGATCCAAATCAACTAAACCATGTCCGATCATCACGTGAGATGGAGTACTTTCATTGGTGAACATCACTATGTTGATCATATCTACTATATGATTCACGCTCGACCTTTCGGTCTCCGTGTTCCGAGGCCATATCTGTATATGCTTGGCTCGTCAAGTATAACCTGAGTATTCCGCGTGTGCAACTGTTTTGCACCCGTTGTATTTGAACGTAGAGCCTATCACACCCAATCATCACGTGGTGTCTCAGCACGAAGAACTTTTGCAACGATGCATACTCAGGGAGAACACTTCTTGATAATTAGTGAGAGATCATCTTATAATGCTACCGTCAATCAAAGCAAGATAAGATGCATAAAAGATAAACATCACATGCAATCAATATAAGTGATATGATATGGCCATCATCATCTTGTGCTTGTGATCTCCATCTCCGAAGCACCGTCATGATCACCATCGTCACCGGCGCGAAACCTTGATCTCCATCGTAGCATCATTGTCGTCTCGCCAATCTTATGCTTCCACGACTATCGCTACCGCTTAGTGATAAAGTAAAGCATTACAGCGCGATTGCATTGCATACAATAAAGCGACAACCATATGGCTCCTGCCAGTTGCCGATAACTCGGTTACAAAACATGATCATCTCATACAATAAAATTTAGCATCATGTCTTGACCATATCACATCACAACATGCCCTGCAAAAACAAGTTAGACGTCCTCTACTATGTTGTTGCATGTTTTACGTGGCTGCTACGGGCTTAAGCAAGAACCAATCTTACCTACGCATCAAAACCACAATGATAGTTTGTCAAGTTGATGCTGTTTTAACCTTCACAAGGACCGGGCGTAGCCACACTCGGTTCAACTAAAGTTGGAGAAACTGTCACCCGCAAGCCACCTATGTGCAAAGCACGTCAGGAGAACCGGTCTCGCGTAAGCGTATGCGTAATGTCGGTCCGGGCCACTTCGTCCAACAATACCGCCGAACCAAAGTATGACATGCTGGTAAGCAGTATGACTTATATCGCCCACAACTCACTTGTGTTCTACTCATGCATATAACATCAACATATAAAACCTAGGCTCGGATGCCACTATTGGGGAACGTAGTAATTTCAACAAATTTCCTACGCACACGCAAGATCATGGTGATGCATAGCAATGAGAGGGGAGAGTGTGATCTATGTACCCTTGTAGATCGACAACGGAAGTGTTAACTTGGTTGATGTAGTCATACGTCTTCACGGCCCGACCGATCAAGCACCGAAACTACGGCACCTCTGAGTTCTAGCACACGTTCAGCTCGATGACGATCCCCGGACTCCGATCCAGCAAAGTGTTGGGGAAGAGTTCCGTCAGCACGACGGCGTGGTGACGATCTTGATGTACTACTGTCGCAGGGCTTCGCCTAAGCACCGCTACAATATTATCGAGGACTATGGTGGAAGGGGGCACCGCACGCGGCTAAGAATATGATCACGTGGATCAACTTGTGTCCTTAGGGGTGCCCCTTGCCTCCATATATAAAGGTTCAAAGGGGGGGGTGGGGCGGCAGGCCAAGAGGAGGCGCGCCAGGAGGAGTCCTACTCTCTCCGGGAGTAGGACTCCCCCCTTTCCTAGTTGGAATAGGATTCGCGAAGGGGGGAAAGAGGAGAGAGAGGAGGAAGGGGGGCCGGCCCCCTCTCCTTGTCCTATTCGGACCAAGGGGGGGAGGGGCGCGCGACCCATCTCTGGCCACCTCTCCTCTCTTCCACTAAGGCCCACTAAGGCCCATATACCTCCCGGGGGGGTTCCGGTAACCTCCCGGTAATCCGGTAAAATCCCAATTTCACTCGGAACACTTCCGATATCGAAACATAGGCTTCCAATATATCAATCTTTATGTCTCAACCATTTCGAGACTCCTCGCCATGTCTGTGATCACATCCGGGACTCCGAACAACCTTCGGTACATCAAAACGCATAAACTCATAATATAACTGTCATCGAAACCTTAAGCGTGCGGACCCTACGGGTTCGAGAACAATGTAGACATGACCGAGACATGTCTCCGGTCAATAACCAATATCGGGACCTGGATGCCCATATTGGTTCCTACATATTCTACGAAGATCTTTTATAGGTTAGACCGCATAACAACATACGTTGTTCGCTTTGTCATCGGTATGTTACTTGCCCGAGATTCGATCGTCGGTATCCTATACCTAGTTCAATCTCGTTACCGGCAAGTCTCTTTACTTGTTCTGTAATACATCATCCCGCAACTAACTCATTAGTTGCAATGCTTGCAAGGCTTAAGTGATGTGCATTACCGAGAGGGCCCAGAGATACCTCTCCGACAATCGGAGTGACAAATCCTAATCTCGAAATACGCCAACCCAACATGTACCTTTGGAGACACCTGTAGAGCTCCTTTATAATCACCCAGTTACGTTGTGACGTTTGGTAGCACACAAAGTGTTCCTCTGGAAAACGGGAGTTGCATAATCTCATAGTCATAGGAACATGTATAAGTCATGAAGAAAGCAATAGCAACATACTAAACGATCGGGTGCTAAGCTAATGGAATGGGTCATGTCAATCAGATCATTCAACTAATGATGTGATCCCGTTAATCAAATAACAACTCTTTGTCCATGGTTAGGAAACATAACCATCTTTGATTAACGAGCTAGTCAAGTAGAGGCATACTAGTGACACTCTGTTTGTCTATGTATTCACACATGTATTATGTTTCTGGTTAATACAATTTTGGCATGAATAATAAACTTTTATCATGATATAAGGAAATAAATAATAACTTTATTATTGCCTCTAGGGCATATTTCCTTCAGTAGGAACATGAGTACACTCCCGTGCTAGCATGCCTCTGGGTTCACTTCATCCTCTAGCTATCATCCATATTGCGAGCAGAACCAAATTCTCGTGCATGTGGAATCGCGAAGAAGGACTTTTCTTTTTTTGAGGATAACTGCACATTCCTTAACCGTAGTAGGAACATGAGTAGTACTCCCTCCGGTCCTCTTTTGTCTGCGCATAACTTTTTTCAGTATTTCTCTAATTAGTCTACATATATACCCTTTTGCATGCGCCCATTTCCCTCCATGCCCCGCATTCACAGCATTAATTAGCGTACGCATGAGCAGCTGTAGCCAGACTCCAGCCAATAAACTGCAGCATACGAGTGGGCCATTCTGTGTGCGTGGGAGAGATAAAAGGCAACCGAAGAGCCCGTCCAATCCATTGCATGCATCAGTCAAACCACCGCAGCTCTCCTCATGCATGCGCATAACTTCTCCCATTTACTTCTCCATCGGGAACCGATTTTCCTCGGTTTTTTCACTACTCCTTGATCTTCATTTGCATCCAAACCACACTGCATTCACATTGTTTTAACCTCTTCACATCCTCCTGGAGTAATTCCGAAGCCCCTATAAATAATCATCTTCTTTAGTTAGACTAGCCATCTAATCCTAATTCTCCAAACCATAGCCCTCCGGTCCAGCAGTTCCAAATGGCGAAAGAGATCGAGATGCAGGTTTTTAGCGTCCAACATGTCCTCGTCGAAGGATCGTTGAGCATAGTTGCCATAGTCACCGACCACCCAAGGGTTGTTCGGAAGTGGATCAACAATGTATCCAACTCCCTCCAAAAGGTGGAGATGAATGTCATCGGTCTCGACGCAGAGTACACGGAGCGTGCCACTAGGAAGATCCAACGCGCCGCTGTCCTTCAGTTGTGCCTCGAAGATGATGTTTTGGTGTACCACATCATACACGCGCCCTCCATACCAGGTGAGCTTCACAATCTCTTGTCTCGGGAGGACATATACTTCTGTGGGGCAGCCATCGCAGGGGACAAACAGAAGTTGGAGCCGTACAACTTTGATTTGAAAAGCATCGCTGACATACAAACTAGAATAAAAATTCCTGTAGAAGATTGTGATAAACTGACACCATCCCTATTCGACGTAGCAAATTTTATGCTCGGAACAAATCTTCAGAAGGGTGACGAGACCCTAGCATTAAGGTCGTCTGGATGGGAGAATTATCCCTTGACGTACGAGTGGATAAAATATGCTACGCTCGATGCCCGTGTGAGTTTCGAGATAGCTGCAAGGTCCAGAGAGCTTGTTGCGAAGCCGTCTCCCACAGAAAATGAGAACAACAACAACAACAAGAAGAAGATGCTGCACCAGCAGCAGGGCATTATGGATGGATGAACTATTTCCTCTCTTGTAAAAAAATATTCCCTCTCTATGTATATTGATATAGATGGACTATTTCGATGGTGTGCATGTCTTTGGAACAAGTAGTAGCGTGGGTCCGCTTGACTATAAGGAACTATTTATCCACCTAGCTTTCTCTACTACTCCTTCCAGCGATCGGTATGCAATGCATGTGTCCGTAGACATGACAGCTTGTCCACGGAAGTTCAACTACGGTGACCATCACGTTTCATCCACTGCCACTCGCTATTCCCACGACGCCGCTCCAACCCATGGCACCACGTCCCCCAACATGCGCCTCACCCCTCTCGCCTGCACCGCCCCTCTGCCTTTGTGTGCATGATATGTGGGCCACCTTAAATGCGGCAAGAATCAAGTTTCTACCATAGCCACACGCGATTCCCACGACGCTGCACGAACCCATGACTCCACACGTCCCCCGACCCACGGCTCACCCCTCTTGGCCCCACTGCCCCTCTAAATTTGAATTTGAAACTTATAAAACGAAAAGATTCAAAACAAATAAACCGGGAGAGAGGGAGTATATCGTAGGATGTGTCCCATACGAAACAAGTCCCCTGGTTTGTCACCATGGAACATCAAGATGCATTTGTATGAGTAGTTTATCTTGTGAGAGAAAAGGATGAACGAGGGAAGGCCTCTAGAGATAGAGATAGACACTACTACTACCAATGTGCTGGCCCGTGCATTGCAATGGATCCAAAGTAGTAGAATAATACTTGTTCACGTGCTTGAAATATAAACACTCTAGTTTTGATATACATGTGTCAGCAGACATGACAGCTTATCCATGGAAGTTGAACCACGATGACCATCACGTTTCTTGTTTCTACCACTGCCACACCCACAGGCGATTCCCTCAACGCCACTCCAACCCTACCTGTAAGCACGACGTCCCCCGACGTGGACATGGATCCTCTGACGTGGCTATCACTGCCTTACCCTGCCTTTCCTTCACTGACTAGTGGGACCCACACTTGCAGGTCCCACATGTCAGTGATAGAATGATAGGATTGTTCACGTCAGGGGATCCTCATCCCCCCGATGTGCGCCTCATCCCTATCGACCCCACCGCTCCTCTGCCTTTGTGTGCATGACATGCGGGCCAACTGAACTGCGGCGACTATCAAGTTTCTACCACAGCCACACCCGATTGGACGCGGTTTGCCTGCTCCGCTACTGTCCTCCGATCCGTACTCCCGCACCATCAAATTTTCATCCAGTGGCTGTGACACATTTCATCCCGGGCATCAATCCCCAGCTGGAGTACTTCTGTACTACAGGTAGTACCCGTCGGTGTGGCCATCTATGCCTCGTAACACCCCGACGCCCAGCTGTGGAACCCTCGCCACGGCCACGCCACCACCGGTCAGTTCATCTCAAATGAGTGAGTTGCGAACCACACCACCAGCATGAGAATGACATGTGGGCTAGCCGCAGTTAAGGTCCGCATGTCATTGACTCATAGGCCGGGCACTAAGCCACTGAAGTTCGGTTGGGCCCCGAGAGGGAAATGTAACTCCTGCGACATGCCTTGTGGTGCTCCCGCAGTACGAGCTCGTGCCAAAACCCGGAATTTGTTTCTTACTACTACCAACTACTAGTAAGGTACACGTGCATTGTACGCATGAGATTCTGGTGGTTTGTGCATTATGCTTCTACATGTGGAGTCTTCTAGATTCTACATGTGACAAAATCTGGTGGAATGTAGATGATATCCAACGGCCAGTAGTGCTCGGATTTGCCATCTTTGTACCGTCGGATTGGCTCCATCCAACGACCAACTTTCAAAGTTATGGTTTTGTTTGCAGCCTAAGGTTGCCATGCCTAAGCTTAGGCGTGCCTTAAGTGCGTTTAGTTGCGTTCTCGTCTTAGCATAGTTGTTCCCTCTTCATGCATGCTCAACTCAACACCCCTCTTCATGTATGCTCTCTTCATGCATGCTTCTAGTGTATTTGTGCTAATCTAGTGTGGACTCATGCACCCTCCATACACTCTACCAAACACCCAAAAGTGGGTCAAGAAGGGAACTCTTGGGATCATGCACCCATCATACACCCTACCAAACACAGCAGGCATGTGTTTGGTTCATTGCGACACTTGTGGCTTGCCACACTTTTCTAGCTACATGGTCCACATGTCATAGACTCAACTTCTTGCCAAATCTTGCCACACTTGTGGTGGCCATTTTGTGTAGCCACATTTTTTGTGGCAGACACACTTTGCCTAAGCTTAGTTGTGGCAAAGTTAATCATGAATGAAGTTCAACCATGGAGTCTTCTAGATTCTACATGTGGCAGAATCTGGTGGAATGTAGATGATATCCAACGGTCAGTAGTGCTCGGATTTGCCATCTTTGTACCATCGGATTGGCTTTATCCAACGACCAACTTTCAAAGTTATTCACACACTATATAGGGGGTATAGATATAGATGTGCTGGCCTGTTGCAATGGATCCAAAGTATATTTGTTTAGTGGAGTGCACTCTAAACACATTATCTATTTATTTTTCTCCAACCTTTCATAGTCATGCAACCAAGCCACATAAGCTTCATGGGTGCCCCCCACATCATATTATCCATACTACTATGTTGACTGAAAAAAGATAAATCACCCAAAACAAGATCTTCCCGTTTTTTGTTCCTATGATGTTGTGCCGTGCACGTACCTACTAGTTGTATAGTGGTAGTACTAGTTGTATAGTACTCTCTCCATCTCAAAATTCTTGTCTTACATTTTTCTAAATACGGATGTATCAAGTCATGTTTTAGTATTAGATACATCCGTATCTAGACAAATCTAAGAAAGAATTTTGGGATGGAGGGAGTACTACAAACTTGGTTCTACTCTATCAACGAGCCCCATCTGACACCAAATTTCTTGGCTTCCGTGCTACAGCTAGATCTTCCCGCCGTTTCTGTTTTCCAACCCGGCGGCGGGCGGGGTGCGGTTTGCCAATAGTCGGTTTGCTCAACGGCGGTCCCACATCAAAGTGAAAATGCTAGGCAACATGCCTTCCCTAAGCTATGTGTCGTGCCGGACGGGCCGTGGAGTACTCCCGATTCCCGGGCATGTGTGGGGGGAGTGTGACGCGAACGCGACAGGCCTTTTCCTTTTACTAGCAATGTGCCCGTGCGTTGCGACGGATCCAAAGTAGTAGAATAGTAGTACTTGTTCACGAACTTGAAAGAAATCACTCTTGTTTTGATATACTCCTAATATATTACTCCATCTGTTCCTAAATATTTGTATTTTTAGAGATTTTAAATGGACTATCACATACAGATTATATAGACATATTTTGAAGTGTAGATTCACTCATTTGCTCCGTATGTAGTCACTTATTGAAATCTCTAGAAAGACAAATATTTAGGAACGGAGGGAGTACTTTTCACTCAAAATATATTTCTCAGGCTGTTTTGATGAGGTGAGGGAGGGATGTGGTTGCTTTCAAGATAATAAGGGGTTTTCTGCAAATTGGAGCAGAGAAGTGGGCTATTGTTGCAAAAATGCCATAACTCACCTCACAGCCGTTAGATGCAGATCTAATGGTCAGAAACGACGGATGGCAGACACACCACCATCACCAACTGAGTCTTTTATAGGAGTATATATTTCTCAGGCTGTTTTGATGAGGTGAGGGAGGGATGTGGTTGCTTTCAAGATAATAAGGGGTTTTCTGCAAATTGGAGCATAGAAGTGGGCTATTTTTGTAAAAATGCCACAACTTACCTCACAGCCGTTAGATGCAGATCTAATGGTCAGAAACAACGGATGGCAGACACACCACCATCACCAGCTGAGTCTTTCATAGGAGTAGGAGTAGAGAAACATGTATAAATTGTAACATTTTGGTTCTGCTCCTTGGCACGATCGATAGATAGAAATAACGATTGGAAACGCTAGGGCGGGGCTATTTCCGCCAGATAAGCAGGGTACGTAGTAGCTAGGTTGGCGCATCGTCGGTTTGGTCACATGCGGTCCGACATGTTCTAGTGTTTCTAGCAAGATACCCGCGCGTTGCACGAAGTTGATGGAAAAGGTAAGCACAACTTATAAATTGACGGATGGAGTACTAGTTACAGTGATGCATATAATTAAGCAAAGGGAATGCACATGTCGGTATTGACTGGAACGAGAATGCAACAGCATAATAAGAATTAAGGCCACGATGATGATGTGATCGCAATGGTGGTTATAGAAGGAAAGAAGAAAGATGCATCCATCAACATATGACCTCCTCCTCCTCCTCAACTTAGTGCGTCGGGCCACTGACCGGCGGCTAAGGCGCGGCGGCTTTTGTGGTGAGGTTGAGGTGCTTCTCAGCAAAGGCATCCAAGGCTTCCAGCCGGTTGAGGAAGGCCAACGTCGTAGCATCCTCACTGGCCTTGTAGATACCTATGTACACGGTCTGCTCATACATGTGGATGTGTAGGTCGACGAATTCTTGCAGAGCAAGGCGCCTCGCGGCGAGCGTGACCTCCAGGTGGACATTCTTCGTGGCGTCGGCGGGCAGTCGCAGGGCCACCAGTGCTTGAAAGAGGTTCTGGTCATGGAGGACGATTAGGGTGGCAGGCAATGAGGAGCCCGGGCGCGCGGGCTGGAGGAGTACGTCGATGTCGTCCGCGAGCTTCTTGAGGACGGTGAACTTGTTGGTGGTGGCAACGATCATCTGGTCCAACCGAGAGTCGTAGTTGGCCTCGACGGCGGCCATGCACCAGCTGGTCTCCAACATCGTCTGGAGACGATCCTTGGCGCCATGCCGCAGGCCGACATCGTGGACCATCTAGCACAGCCGCTGGTCGCCCGCGTGCATCGCCGCCATGGGTCTGGAGTGAGCTCTTTTGCGCTTAGTGTAGGTGCTTAGGCAAATGCTTAGGTGCGTACGATGTGGTAGATGCATTGGAATGGAGGGGCGCCTTTATATGAGGGCAAACTGCGTTGCATTCACATCGTGCAGCCTCTTTTCCCATTCCTCCTCCCATTACTTCCCTCAAGCATTAATTGAAGGAGGATGCATTGGCCGTTCAACATTTCGGGAACCGCTACTCCCTCCCTCGTCTGCATTAAAGCCATATCGGGAACTGCGCCGCCCGCTGTCAAATCGAATAGTACTGCGCCGCCCGCTGCACGCCCGGATGAACATGCCTCCTCGCCTCCATCAAATCCCTCCGTTAAACCCGCATGCAAACCGAGAAACCTACTCCGGCCACACGTCCATTCATGAGCGGGCCAGAATTAAACGCAACACGGGCCGAGCTCCTCCTGTCCGCCCTCAGTTTAAACGAGGCCAGACACCGGCCAAGCTCCTACCGTCCGCCCTCTATTTACACGAGGCCAGACAGACAGCGGGCAAGAATCGCACCCCTCCGCCACTTCCCCATCTCCTCCTTCACCATTCTCTCCACTCTTCTGATGGCTTCCGAGGAGCCGTTCTCCGGCATATTACCCGGCTGGGTGGCCCGCCGAGCCCTCCGGATATGGGCGAGGCCGTTCGGTGCTTCACCAACCTTGCTTGGCCCGACGGTGCCAGTTGCCGCCCCAAGCAGGCACGTGGTTCAGCAACTCGCCGCTCCAGTTCAGCTCGATGAGGAGTGGCGAGTTCTCCACGCCGGCGATCACACCGGTACGGGCGTCGTCGCTGCCGCATCGTACCGCGCCACCAGTGTCTGCGGTGCCGCGCATCCTGTGTTTGTGGGAGCGCCTCCCGTGCCTGCAGCAGCGCCATGCAGGCAGAGACAGAAGCCGGGTGCATGGAGAGCGACGATTCAGTGGCCAGCTTCTCCGTGTCTGCCGCCATTATCGAGGAGAAGTAGAACACGGGAGGCCGCCGCCACTTGGGTCCCATGAAGGCCACCTCCGAGGCGACGACTGCGCATTCAGGTGATTTCTTTGCTTCTTCGTCTCTTCCGAGGACCTTCGTCGACCCCGCAAAGTGCTGCCGAACATGAGGAAGACAAAGGGATCTGCGGGCGGCCATTTAAATTATGTACTCCCTCTCCAGCTGGCGGGAAATTTTTGTTCTAGAATGGATAAATTGTATGCATCTATAACTAAAATAAGTCTAGATACATCCATTTGTAGGACAAGTATTACCGGATGGAGGGAGTATTAATTATACCAAGAGAGCCGGATTGGCACCGCTTAGATCATGTAAATGTAATGAAATCCATCATGTTTATATGAAGATCCGGCTTTTTATATGAAATTCTTCATGCTTATATGAAATCAGTCCATGTTTGCACGAATTTCATCTGGTTGGTTAGAGTTGTGAAAATGTATGCCGCTGGCGTTTGATGTCGTCCTTCGCGGAAGGAAGCGGGAGGAAATTTGCCGGCTGCCGTTGGAGATGCTCTTATGCTGGAAATAATAGAGTGACATCCAATCCATTTGAGTTGATTGCGTGTATGATTGTCCCTCTATAAAAAGTTAATTGCATGTACAGTGTACACGTGACTTGTAGGGTGGCTACATAAAAAGAAACAAGTCCATCCTTAATCTTGTATTCTAAGTACTCTATGGGTTCCACTGTCAATACAGTAGCGAAAGAAGTATATATTAAATAAGTAATATATAATATAAAAATCTAAAGTTAAAGACAGAATTCGAACTCATGTCATCGCGTTGCGAGCATCTGGGGCTAACCAGTCCAACACATTTTTGTTGTAGACCATGCTGGAGATAAATCTCCATGTCTACTCTTATACTCCATCCGTTCCTAAATATTTGTCGTTTTCAAATTTCAAATGGACTACCACATATGGATGTGTGTGTAGACATATTTTAGAGTGTAGATTCACTCATTTTGCTCCATATGTAGTCACTTGTTGAAATCTCTAAAAAGATAAATATTTAGGAACGAAGGGGGTAGAAAACAGAGTTGGTGATGATGGTGTGTGTGCCATCCTGCAATATAGGCCGTCGGATTTATATCTAACGGATAGGAAGAAAACTATGGCAATTTTGCAAAATTATACCCACACCCCTCTCCACGTTCGCAAATACGGCCTTCCCTCGTTCATCCTTTTCTCTAACAAGATAAACTACTCATACAAATGCATCTTGATGTTCTGTGCAACGCACGGCATCTAGCTAGTTTCTTTTAAAATAGTTACTGCAATAATTGGGTTGAAGTGATATATTTTATGTCTGCCCCGAATGATTTCAGATTCACTAGTAGTAATAAAGAAAAGGTTTCCTTGTTAATTATTAGAAAACAGGGTGAAAACTATCACATGAGGTTGGTAAAAACGAGGCACACTGGGTTCAGCATCATCGTCACTACAGCTGTGCGCGCGTGAGAAGTCTACATATCGATGGGGCTACTGAGCGAGGCACAAAGACACAATGTTTGAGAGAGAAACCAATTGACAGATTATGATTAGATCGAGTTGTCACCCTTCTGCTGTCATTGTTGGGGTGGGGGGGAGGGGGAGGGAGAGAAAGACGTATCGAGAGTGTGCGCGGTAGGCACAGAGGCACAACTAGCGAGTGTGTGTGTATGTGTGTGTGTGTGTTTGAAAGAGGAGTAGATAGATTACTATCAAGATCGAGGTGCCGCCCTACTCCTTCGGTGTCGGGTAGTCACTAGAAAAAAAAGACACATCCGTGACATTTTGGGCCGAACGAATTTTTTTTCTGTCATACATATGACACTTCTATGACGATAATTGTGACAAAACCCGGTATCGTCATAGATGTGGTGGGCTCCTACTTCTATGATAAAAAATCATGACAAAAAATGGGCTTTTCATCCTGGGCCGGCCAGAGACGCAGCTGCATGACATTCTTTGGGCCGTCCATGACGGAAAAAACCATGGTAGAAGCGAGGGCGAGGAAAATTTCGGGGAGTTCCCAGTTACGGTGGGAGGTCGGGGGCCGAGCGATGCGCGTTTCTCTCGTACACGTACGCGCGTGTGTGCAAGGCGTTAGCTCTAACTGGACCCGAGCGAGGCGTTGGGCTCTAACTGAACCCGAGCGATTGCACTGCAGGCCACGCGTTACTGAACCCGAGCGATCGATCGATGGCTGTTAACTGAACCCGATCGAGCGATTCCTTCGCGACTGCTGCTAACTGAAGCGGATCGATGCTGCCTCTGGATGAACAGTGAGCGTTGCTGGGGGAGGGGGGTTGTATGAATAGTTTCCGATGGGGGTGGATGAACAGGACCCCGTGGTGTTGCCTCTGGATGAATAGGACCCCAATCGATCGAGCCGGTTAGGGCTGGATGAACAGGACCCCATGGAGGGCTGGATGAACAGGACCACCCCGTGGAGGGCTGGATGAACAGTAGATGGTGGAGGGAAGGATGAACAGTAGCCTATGGAGGGGTGGTTGAACAGGTGCCCATGGAGAGGGCTGGTTGAACAATAGCCGGTGGAGTAGCGCGCGGTGGAGGCTGGATGAACATGAGCCCATGGATGAACAGTCGCAGGTGGAGGCTGGAGGAGGTCGACAGTGGATGAACAGTAGCTCATGGAGGCTGGAGGGGGTCGACGGTGGAGATGAACAGTATCCCGTGGAGTCCCGTTTTGCGGTACGCAACACCCCTCCCGATGAACAGGACCCCCGTTTCGACCGTAGCGCTCCAACACAAGTCCGTTTCGTCCGTTTTGCGGTACGCCACACCCCTCCCGATCAACAGGACCCCCGTTTCGACCGTAGGAGGTCCGTTTCCTCCGTTTTGCGGTACGCCAGACCCTTCCCGATCAACAGGACTCCGTTCCAAACATAGGAGGTCCGTTTCCTTCGTTGTGCGGTACGCTAGGCCTCGTTTCCATCGCCTGTTCCGTCCAAGCCCTCCCGATGAACACGACCACGCATTCCGTTCCGACCCAGCCTGTTGGCTCCCACGCGTTCCGTTGCCTCCTGATGAACACGACGCATTCCGTTGCCTCCCCATGAACACGACGCATTCTGTTGCCTCCCCATGAACACGAGGCATTCCGTTGCCTCCCCATGAACACGACGACGATGCTGTTTCTCCGTTCCGACCCAGCCATGTCAACGAGCCCTCGCCGTACGTATGCGCGAGTAGGCGTTCGAGACCCCGCTCGTATGTACATATACGTGGCCATATTTTCTTTCTTGCACCCTGGCCACCTCTACTACGACACGTGCGCACCTCTACATCCACCAGTATATATGTACGTACACGTTCGTGACCAGAATGACAACGCTACGTACGCTTCGACCAGGTGGGTCCTGACTGTCAGGCACTTCCTTGCGTGCGAAGATGTAGCTGGTGGGTCCCAGCAGTCAGGGGGGCGAAATACGGTGGCCCATCCGATGGGTCCCCGCTGTCAGGTGGAGGAATAATTATTTTGCACGTAATAAGGAGGCACTTCCTTGCCGCGACCATGGACCCAGCTAACAGCCTCTCCACATACTGTCCACGTCCGACAGAAGCCGTTCCTTGACCACGTTGACCACGCCGCGCCGAGAGCACTAGGGTGGTGGACGACGGCGAGGCCTAGGAAGGGGAGAACACAAAGCGGGGAAGACGCGGCAGTGGATGCCCACACGTAGAGGAGTACGAGGGTTCACTGGTTCGCTGCGGTATGAGGCTGCCATCGCCGCAGAATAACAGGGGGTGTGGGTGAGTAGAGGGATGGCCTGGCCAGCGGTGGGAGTAGTAGGGGGCGGTGAGGCCTCCGTCGCATCGCAACCGACCACGGGAGGCAGGAGCACGAGGCACGACTGGCGCTGGTTTGGGCGGCTGGAGCAAGAAGACCAGAGGTTGAAGAAGCACTACGGCCGTTGGATGGACATCGTATGATCACTGGAGCTAGAATCGTGCATATTGACTAAGTTGACAAAGCCCTCCGTCCCCATCAACTTAGTAGGCCCACAAGTCAGCCTCCCACCAAGGTGGGTCCCATCTAGCAGGGGGTATTCATTTTTTTGTGCGTAATAAGGAGGCACTTCCGGTGGGTCCGAGCTGACGACAGGGGGAACGTTTTTTTGCGAAATACGGTGACCCGTCGGGTGGGTCCCAGCAGTCAGGGGCAAACATTTTTTTCGCGATATACTAGTGGGCATCCGGTGGGTCCCTGCTGTCAGGTGGAGGAATAATTATATCGCGTAATAAGGAGGCACTTCCTTGCAGCTGCCGTGGACCCAGCTGTCAGCCTCTCCACGTACAGTATTCTTCTGATGGAATTCGGTCGTTGACCATATTGACCACGCCGCGCCGACAGCACCACGGTGGTGGACGAAGGCGAGGCCTAGGAAGGGGACGACGCGGAGCCGGGGAAGACACGACAGTGATGTCCACATGGAGAGGAGTACGAGGGTTCACTGGTTCGGCTGTGCTTCCGTCGCCGCAGAATAACAGGGGGTGTGGGTGAGTGGAGTGGAGGGATGGACTGGCCAGCGGTGGGAGTAGTATGGGGGCGGTGAGGCCTCCGCGGCAGCACAGCCGGCCACGGGAGGCAGGAGCAGGCGGCACGACCGGCGCTGCTTTGGGCGGCTGGAGCAAGAAGACCAGAGGTTGAAGAAGCACTACGACCGTTGGATGGACATCGTACGGTCAGTCGAGCTAGAATCGTGCATATTGACTAAGTTGACAAAGCCCTTCGTCCCCGTCAACTTAGTAGGCCCACTATACTGGGTCCCAGCTAGCAGGGGGAGTATTCATTTTTTTGTGCGTAATAAGGAGGCACTTCCTTGCGTGCGAAGATATAGCTGGTGGGTCCGAACTGTCAGCGGCGGTAATGTTTTTTTCGTGAAATACAGAGGCCGTTTCGGTGGGTCCTAGATGTCAGGTGGAGGAAATCATTATTTTGCGCGTAATAAGGAGGCATTTCCTTGCGTGCGGCCGTGGACCTAGCTGTCAGCCTCTCCACGTACAGTCCGCTTCAGATGCATGTCGGTCGTTGACCACGCTGACCACGCCACGCCGAGAGCACCAGGGCGGTGGACGACGGTGAGGCCTAGGAAGGGAACGACATGGAGGCAGGGAAGACTCGGTCGTTGTTTTTGTTTCCCACGCGGAGGGGAGTACGACTGTATGAGGGTTTACTGGTTTGTCTGCCGTCGTCGGAGAATAACAGCAGGTGTGGGTGAGTAGAGGGATGGCTAGGCCGGCGATGGGAGTACGGTGGGGCGGTGAGGCCTGCGCGGCAGCACAGCCGACCGTGGGGAGGAGGGAGCAGGCAGTCCCGCCGGCGCTTGTTTGAGCAGCTGGAGCAGGAGGAGAAGAGATTGAAGAAGCACGACGGTCGTTGGATGGACATCGAACAGCATACAGGCCATCTATCGAAAGCCTCAAATCTGTGAAAAACAACATACAACCCATCTGCAATTATTTCAAATAATTTACAGCCCATTTGCTAATTCTTACGGGTTTTTTGGAGCCCATATTCTTTATGTTAGCATTATAGCCCATATTGTGGCCACGGTTAAAAAATTATACGAAATTTTGCATATGTCGCTGCGGTCTGAACTGTTTTTAATCCCGAAATTTCAAGTCACATTCAAACTGATTTTAAAAATAAATGTATATCAATATAAAATCCAATAAATTGTCCAAGCATAAAAATCAATGCAATTTAAAATCTCAAAATGAAAAAAAGATATTTGAAAATAATTGCCGGTTTGATGTGTTTTAAAAATGTACAACCCATTTCTCATTACTGATAGACCATTTTCTCGGCCAGCCGAATGAAGCTCTTCTCGTCTTGAAAGATTTGCAGCCCAACAGGCCTGATAAAGCGACTTACTAGACAAATCACAAAAGAACTGGGCTAGCCATTTTCAGAAAGAAAAAAAACTACTGGGCTGGTCTGTGGTAAACATAAAAGAAAACGCTGTCTAGACAGGCCAGAGTGTCCCGCACAGCCCAGTTGACACCCTGCTTTCATCTCAAAAACAAATTAGATAAATGCCACTCCATTATGGCAATTCATAAAAATGCCACTGCAATTTCCAAACTTTGAAAAATGCCACTACAATTTTTGCAAACTTTGAAAAACGTCACTGCAGTTTGCAAACTTTGAAAAACGCCACTCCAGACTTTGAAAAATGCCACTAGAAATGGCATGAAATGGCATTTTTCAAAGTTTGGAAATTGCAGTGGCATTTCTCGGATACACAAGATTTGGAGTGGCAGTTATCAAATTAACCCAAAACAAAAATAACTGGGCGAGCTGCTGGGTCCCTGGTGTCAGCCGCTCGTTGTGCAATTCTCTCGTTTATTGACTACATTGATAATGGCATGGGACTCAGATGTCAGAAATCCACTAGGAGGAGCCATTTTTATTGGCTTGAAATAAGGAGGCACTTTCTTGCGTACTGCCATGACCTTGGCGGGTCCCTGCTGTCATCCTCTCCATGTACAATCATCTCCTGATTGTGTACGCGTCAACTTGCTAGGCCCACAAGTCAGCCTCTAAACCGTGGAGGACAAATACAACCCATTTAAAAAAATAACAGCCCATTCCATACGTTCAAACGGAAAGTTCAACATTCACAGCAAAGTAACAGGTCTGATCCACATATAGAGTACTGAACTTCCACGTTGACAATCATCATAGCCAAGTTAACTGTCTACTCGCACTAACAGTCTAGTAGCATACAAGTACTAACTTACTCTTAGCTAACTAGACGATGCAGGCCGCTGAGGGAGTCCTGGATTAGGGGGTCTCCGGACAGCCGGACTATCTCCATTGGCCGGACTGTTAGACTATGAAGATACAAGATTGAAGACTTCGTCTCATGTCTGGATGGGACTCTACTTGGCGTGGAAGGCAAGCTACGCAGTACGGATATGGATATCTCCTCCTTTGTAACCGACCTTGTGTAACCCTAACCCTCTCCGGTGTCTATATAAACCGAAGGGTTTTAGTCCGTAGGACAACAACCATAACATACAATCATACCATAGGCTAGCTTCTAGGGTTTAGCCTCTCTGATCTTGTGGTAGATTTACTCTTGTACTACCCATATCATCAATATTAATCAAGCAGGACGTAGGGTTTTACCTCCATCAAGAGGGACCGAACCTGGGTAAAACATCGTGTCCCATGCCTCCTGTTACCATCCGGCCTAGACGCATAGTTCGGGACCCCCTACCCGAGATCCGCCGGTTTTGACACCGACATTGGTGCTTTCATTGAGAGTTCCTCTGTGTCGTCGCCGTTAGGCTTGATGGCTCCTACTATCATCGATAGCGATGCGGTCCAGGGTGAGACTTTTCTCCCCGGATAGATCTTCGTATTCGGCGGCTTTGCACCGGGGCTAATTCGCTTGGCCATCTGGAGCAGATTGAAAGCTACGCCCCTGGCCAACAGGTTAGATTTGGAAGTTTGAACTACACGGCTGACATCCGCGGAGACTTGATCTTCGATGGATTCGAGCCACAGCCGGGCGCGCCGCACTGTTGCGATGGGTATGACCTAGCTCTGCCGCCGAACAGTACCCCAGAGGTCGCGCCCGCGTCAGCTCCGACCCTTAGCTCGGAGCCAACTGCACCAATCAAGGACGGGTGGTTAGACACCGCCTCAGGGGCTGCAGTCTCAATGGTGATCGAGCCAAAGACCAGCATAATCCTCTGCGCAGCCCGTGATTCCAAGGTGCCGGACTCTTTTTCTGACTCCGAACCATCCGCGCCCCTGCCAATCGAATCCGATTGGGCGCCGGTCATGGAATTCACCGCCGCGGATATCTTTCAGCACTCGCCCTTCGGCGACATTCTGAATTCACTAAGGTCTCTCTCTTTGTCAGGAGAGCCCTGGACGGATTATGGCCAACAAGATTGGGATGCGGACGACGAAGAAATTCGACGCCCACCCACCACCCACTTCGTAGCCACTGTCGATGATTTAACCGACATGCTCGACTTCGACTCCGAAGACATCGACAGTATGGACGACGATGTAGGAGACGAACATGAACCAGCACCTATAGGGCACTGGAAAGCCACCTCGTCATATGACATATACATGGTGGATACACCCAAAGAAGGCAATGGCGACGGGATAGCGGAGGATGACCCCTCCAAGAAGCAACCCAAACGCCGACGTCAGCGGCGCCGCTCTAAGTCCCGCCAAAGCAAAAGTGGTGATACCGACACAGGAGATAATAACACTCCGGATAGTGCCGAAGAAAACAACAAACCCCTCCAGCAAGATTTAGAGCAGGAGGATGGAGGAGCCAGCTCTCTTGAGAGAGCGGCAGACGGAGAGGAGGAGGATGACAATCACATGCCCCCTCCGAAGACGAGGCAAGCCTCGGCGACGATGAATTCGCCGTACCAGAGGATCCCATCGAACAAGAGCGCTTCAAGCGCCGGCTTATGGCCACGATAAATAGCCTGAAGGAAAAGCAGCAGCAACTTCAAGCTGATCAAGATCTGCTGGCTGACAAATGGACTGAAGTCCTCGCGGCCGAGGAATATAAACTCAAGCGCCCCTCCAAGAGTTACCCAATGCGCAGGTTACTACCCCGACTGGAGGAAGAAGTGTATGATACGGCTGATCGGCCACCTCGTGGCCGCGATAGAGAGGCATTCCAGCCAAAAGCTCAGCCTCCACCCCAATGCCATTCAAATAAAAAGGCATGGAGAGATACGCCAGACCTGCGAGACATATTGGAGGACAAGGCAAAGCATTAAAGATCGATCTACGGATCACGAGGGCGCACCACTCTGCGAGACGACAAACGTCACGCCGGATACAGTAAAAGAAAATCCGGCTGGGCCGAACACAGCGGGCAAGACCCATTCGAGCTGCGTCGCGATATAGCCCAATACAGAGGTGCCGCACACCCCTTATGCCTCACAGACGAAGTAATGGAACATCAATTCCCAGAAGGTTTCAAACCTATAAATATTGAATCATACGACGACACAACAGATCCCGTGGTATGGATTGAGGACTTCCTCCTCCACATCCACATGGCCCGCGGCGATGACTTACACGCCATCAAATACCTCCCACTAAAGCTCAAGGGACCAGCGCGGCATTGGCTTAATAGCTTGCTAGCGGACTCCATTAGCTGTTGGGAAGATCTGGAAGCCGCATTCCTCGACAACTTTCAGGGCACTTATGTGCGACGACCATACGCCGATGACTTGAGCCACATAATTCAGCAGCCAGAAGAGTCGGCTAGGCAATTTTGGACTCGGTTCCTTACAAAGAAAAATCAAATCGTCGACTGTCCGGATGCGGAGGCCTTAGCGGCTTTCAAGCACAACATCCGAGACGAGTGGCTAGCCCGGCACCTTGGTCAGGAAAAGCCGAAATCTATGGCAGCTCTCACGACGCTCATGACCCGCTTTTGTGCGGGAGAAGACAGCTGGCTAGCTTGGAGTAATAACATATCAAAGAACCATGGTACCTCAGATACCAAGGACGACAATAGCAGGTCACGTCAAAACAAGCATAAGCGCCGCAGTAACAACGACAATACTGAGGATACGGCAGTCAATGCCGGATTCAAAGGCTCTAAACCCGGTCAGCGGAAAAAGCCATTCAAACAAAGTACGCCGGGTCCGTCCAGCTTGGACCGTATACTCGATCGCTCGTGTCAAATACACGGCACCCCAGACAAGCCAGCCAATCACACCAACAGGGATTGTTGGGTGTTCAAGCAGGCGGACAAGTTAATTGCCGAAAACAAGGACAAGGGGCCGCATATCGATGACGAGGAGGAGCCCCGGCAGCCGCACACTGCAGGACAGAAGAGGTTTCCCCCGCAAGTGCGGACGGTGAACATGATATACGCAACCCACATCCCCAAGTGGGAGCGGAAGCGTGCGCTCAGTGACGTATATGCGTTGGAGCCAGTCGCCCCAAAGTTCAACCCATGGTCCTCCTGTTCGATCACCTTCGATCGCTGGGACCACCCCACTAGTATCCGTCATGGCGGATTCGCCGCACTGGTCCTAGACACAATCATCGACGGATTTCACCTCACTCGAGTCCTTATGGACGGCGGCAGCAGCCTGAACCTGCTTTATTAGGACACAGTGCACAAAATGGGTATAGACCCCTCAAGGATCAAACCCACAAAAACGACCTTTAAGGACGTCATTCCAGGCGTAGAGGCCCATTGCACAGGCTCAATTACACTGGAAGTGGTCTTCGAATCCCCGGATAACTTCCGAAGCGAAGAGTTAATCTTCGATATAGTCCCGTTCCGCAGTGGTTATCACGCGCTGCTCGGGCGAACCACATTTGCTAGATTCAATACGGTACCGCATTATGCATACCTCAAGCTCAAGATGCCAGGACCTCGCGGAGTTATTACAGTCAATGGAAACACAGAGCGCTCTCTTCGAACAGAGGAGCACACCACGGCCCTCGCAGCAGAAGCGCAAAGCAGCCTCTCAAGGCAATCAACCAGTTCGGCGCTTCAAAGCCCGGACACCTTCAAGCGCGCTCGGGGCAATCGGCAAATAGACCGCCTGGCGCGATCCGAGCTTGCGTAGCAATACAGAGGCCACCCCAATCCCAGCCCAACCGCGATATTCGTGCTGCGCGTACATAATTACGCATTAAAAATACCATGGGCACAGGTGGGGAGGGGGGCACAACTACGGCATGCCCCAAAACGCGGCCTAAACCGCACTAGGGGCTTCCCGTTTAGTTATTTTTCTTTTTCTTTTAGGACCTTAATCTCTAGAAACACTGTCCGGCAACACTATTGCTGAACACATGATGCAGCAACCAAGGAGGCAGACAACTACGTTATACCACGGAACTCCCAGGTTGATTACAGTAACGAGCAAAAAATTCGATTTAATATCATTCCTCAGCTCGCCCTTGGAAGGGACATAGTCCTACTCTTTGCTTATCACACTATCTATATCACTCTGCTTTAAACACAATTTTTTAATAAACAATGCATGACAGTACGACTATTATTGCATTCTTGTTATACATATATATATATATATATCTATGTGTTCATTAATGATGCCTTGCAACCGTACACTATGGTACGGCCAATACACCAGGGGCTTATGTACCCCACAATGTGGTGTGAAAAGTCCGAACACTTCCGCAAGTGCGGCACCCCGAACTTATAGCATTATATGCATCAGCTCTGAATCATGTTTTTGGTCAAATGTTGGGTTTGTCCGGCTCCTATGTTTTGGTACCTTATGTTCCGCTCTATCGGCTAAGGTAGCGCTAGGAGAACTACTGCGATTGTGCCTCGGTTCTGCTGGGTTCAGCACCTCAGTAGAGAAAGCTAAAACTGACTGTCATGAAAAGGCGAGAGACTGGTCGCTGTTCGGCGAGGTTTTTCGAGTCCCTAAAGACTTATGCCGCTTAGGGTGAGGGGCCGGCCCTGTCCGGCTTATAGGCGTGTATCGCGCCCCGAATTCGGCCTTCCGAATACCCGGGGCTTCGCCGAAATTTAAAATTATAGAATTCCATGGCTAAGTGAGAGTGATAAAGCATTATTAGTCCGGTTGCCTTGTTCGTTGTGCTGAGCACCTCCCTCGAAGGACCCAAATATGGGAACAAGAGTGCTCAGGTTTATCCCGAACACCCCAGCACTCGTGGCATGGGGGCAGAAGCCGAGGACTAGCCATCTCTCAGATTGGATAAATGGCCAAATAGAAGGTAATATTTTAAATTCACACAAGCGTTGCATAGAGCATATGAAACAAGTTTTCATCATACAGGATCACACGAGCAAGTCTCATTCAAATATTACATCTTTTGAACACTCGCCCGCGATGAGACGGGCTCCCGGCAGAACACCCTCATAGTACATCTCGGGGTGGTGGTGCTCCTTGCCCTCTGGCGGCCCCTCCTTGATCAGCTTCACAGCGTCTAGCTTGACCCACTGCAATTTCACATGGGTGAAAGCCCGACGTGCACCTTCAATGCAGACAGATCGCTTGACGACCTCCAGCCGCGGGCAGGCATCCACGAGCCGCCTCACCAGGCCGAAGAAGCTGTTCGGAAGGGCGTCGCCAGGCCACAACCGGACCATAAAGCTCTTCATGGCCTGATCGGCCGCCTTATGTAGCTCGACCATCTGCTTCAGCTAGTCGCTCATTGGCACCGGATGTTCGGCCTCAGCATACTGAGACCAGAACAGCTTCTCCGTCGAGCTTCTGTCCTTGGCCTGGTAATATTGTGCGGCATCGGACACACTGCGGGGCAAATCTGCGAATGCTCCTGAAGAGCTCCAGATCCGGGTAAGTAATCGGTAATTACTTTTACATGCTTGCTTTGCATATAGAAAGCCTTACCCGCCGCTATCTTCTTCATCGCGTCGATCTCTTGGAGGGGCTTTTGGGCTTCTGCCTTGGCACTTTTTACACTCTCGAGGGCCGCGGCAAGCTCAGACTCTCGCGTCTTGGAGTCAAGCTCCAACGCCTCGTGCTTCGCCACAAGAGCCTGGAGCTCTTGCTGCACCTCGCCCACCCGAGCCTCGTGCTTCTCTCGCTCGGTGCGCTCCTTGGCAGCTGTATCTTCGGCCTTGGTTAGCGCTTGCTTCAGGGTCGCCACCTCAGTCGTGGCCCCTGGCAAACATACGATGATCCTGTCATTTTGCAATCACGTCCTCTTATATATATATACATAAGACAGGGTATTACTTACCCTTGTTCTCCTCGAGCTGCCTCTTGGCAAGGCTGAGGTCTTTCTTGGACCCCTCGAGGTCCTGCTTCAGTTCGGCAACCTCCGCAGTCAGTGCGGCGGACGCCAGCAGCGAAGCTTGCATACGCATATTGACATACTTATATTAGACTCCTGCGATATTATTTGATCCTCTGTTCGGCTTTTCTTTGTGAACACCGAACAAAGCATCAGGGGCTACTGTCTATGCGGTAATATTTCTACTACATTTTAAAACATTTACCTCAAAGCCTGTTAGAAGGCTGGCACAGGCTTCAGTCAATCTGCTCTTGGCGGACTGAACCTTCTGGATCACCGCACTCATGATAGTGCGGTGCTCCTCGTCGATAGAAGCGCTGCGAAGCGCTTCCAGCAGATTGTCCGGGGCCTCTGGATGGACAAAGGTCACCGGCACAGGCGTCTTACCCCTCTTAGAAGGAGGCCGCTTGCCCGAGCCCGGAACCGCTAGAGGGTCCGGCATGGTGTTTGGCTGAGGGCCGAACTCGGAGCTCTCGGGGGCCCCATCCCCGTGGCTCCCGGAGTCCGGAAGGTCGCCTTGAGGCGCCTCCAGGACTGTCTCCCCTCGATCCGGTGCCTCTTGAGACAACACCTCGGCGTCGTCGGCAGGATGAGGGGAGGTGGCGGTCGGGATTGGATCCCTATCCATGTCTGACAAGCCCAAGGAGCCGTCCGATGATACATCGATACTAGCTCGTGGCGGCCTGCATAATTGCGTTCGGCGTTAGGGAAAGTAGTGCGACAAAGGAATCCTAGGAGTTACTCTGGTATCCGAATACTTACGACCTCCCCGGGGGCTTGACCCTGGGCAACCACTCGCCTTCGCCTTCGTCGGCGGCGGTGGAACTATCCGGAAGGAGAGTCCTTCCCTTCTTGGACCCTCCGGCCTCCCCAGTTGGGGCGGCCTTCCTTTTCTTGTCTCCCCCAGTCGGTGGGGGAGCATCTTCTTCTTCTTCTTCTTCCTCGTCTTCGGGGGAAGAGAGCGCCGCAGAGTCACCGGGCGGTGAGTCCGACGACGCCTGGCGTCAGGAACTCTTTCGGGTTCCCTTGGCCTTCTTGGTCTTCTCTCGATCACACCGCGAGACTATTTTCGGAATACAAACTTTAACTTAGGCAAAATGATGTCCATTGTATAATCAGACCAAAGCAATGAAGTACATAGTGTTGGCTAATAAATAGTACAGTACTACTTTTCTGTAGTCCATGAAGTGACTATCCAATCTTTCTGTGTCTATTTTCAAATGGCACTGCATGTAGTGACTATACTATTCTCTTGTGTAGTTCAACCAAAATTGCGGACACTTTGTTTGTTTGCCAAATAGCAACGGGCAGACATCTCTGTCTGCACAAATATCAAGCAGCTAGTAAACATATACCACACCTTGTATTTTCGGTTTAAACATGTCTCTTCCGCTTAGCATCTGTCATGTTCTGCACTAGACAATCTGATACAGTTATGTTTTGCCCTGGACAATTTCATACTGAATTGATTTGCTGGTTCAGAGCAGAAATATAGCGCCTATTCTTCATCAGACCAAGGATATCCATGTTCGCAGTGATGGAAGAGGTGAAATCAATATAACCGAAATTGAGCATCCAATCATTGAATCCTGTCCTGCACCTCCAATGTAGGTCCACCCTGCCAATAAATTCACATGCAAATCAGTAGTATTACTATCTAATGACAGTACAAAAAGAGTAGCAAGATAGTAGCAAACCATGTACCTTCGTAATAAATAGCTCATAGTGCCACCAATTGGATATAAAGGTTTGGAAAAAAACATGCTCCTAATGTTGAACCAGATGGACTTTTTGTGCAGTTCCACTAAAATCGAGCATCCCTGTTTGCATAGATATTGAAAGTGTGATTACTCTAAAAGTGGCACTAGTTGAAGCATAGACTCACAAATATAAGCATTCCAATTTCATAATGGGAAATGGTAGCAAGACTGTTTCTAACCACCTATTTGAAGGAATAAATAAAGCAACAACGGCTGATGTCAGGAAGGCATACATAGTTTTTTTCTGAAAAACTGAGCCATTCCTAACCTTTCCTCTTCTTTTAAGCAAATTTTGTGCAGTTCTACTAAAATAAAATGCCATCACCGCCTTGACAATTCAGTGACACTGTACAAAAGGAAATGACTTAACATTACATCATGATGTCAGGTATGTAGTCGACAGGCATTAGAGACAAACATACAGACCTCCTCCGATAACATAATGAACACTAATTTTAACAAAGGTGTGACTAGCTTTACCGGGATAATTTGAGTGAACTCTACACCCTTTGTCCCTTAATATAAGACGGTTTTGCGGTTCAATTTAAAGTACCCAAACGTCTAGTATTTAGAAAAACAGGTAGTAGTTTTCTTGAGCACATATCTGGGAAAGCTTGCCATACTTTATTTATGTCCATACGCTAATGCAACACCATTCGAATACTACAAATATACACTAATCCAGTGGCTAGTGCAACAGTAGAGTAGTTAGTTTATTACAGGGTACAATACAATGGTTTTACTGAACAGATTTCAATAAACTCTAGCACTGGAAGGTTTCTATAAGAATTAACAATACAAAATGTAAAGGTAACAAGTTTCAGCATTGGTATACTAGCTCTGCATGAGCATTAAACCAAAT